>NW_027274906.1:0-76202 GCF_030028105.1 Mobula birostris
GTTTACACACAGTAGTTTGGTGTAAAATTGAAATGTATACTCTTGGCAATGTCAAAGCATTGCGTTCCCTGAGAAAATAACTTTTTTGTCTAGCTCAGCACAGGCATGAAACCAGTTTTAAACAACTCAGAATCAAGTGGAAAGTTGATTTAAGGTGTTTCCATTAGGTTTCCACACAGTAGTTTGGTGTAAGATTGAAATGTATACTCTTGGTAATGTCAAAGCGTTGTATGCCCTGAGAAAACAACTTTTTTGTCTTGCTCAACAGAAGCATGAAACAGGTTTTAAACAACTCAGAATCATGTGGGAAGTTGATTTAAGGAGTTTGCATTAGGTTTGCACACAGTAGTTTGGTGTAAAATTGAACTATATACTCTTGGTAATGTCAAAGCATTGCATGTTCTGAGAAAATAACTTTTTTGTCTTGCTCAGCACAGGCATGAAACCAGTTTTAAACAACTCAGAATCATGTGGAAAGTTAACTTAAACTGTTAACATTAGGTTTGCACACAGTAGTTTGGTGTAAAATTGAAGTGTATACTATTGGTAATGTCAAAGCATGCATGTCCTGAGAAAACAACTTTTTTGTCTTGCTCAACAGAGGCATGAAATCAGTTTTTAAGAACTCAGAGTCATGTTGAAAGTTAACTTAAGGTGTTTCCATTAGGTTTCCACACAGTAGTTTGGTGTAAAATTGAAATGTATACTATTGGTAATGTCAAAGCATTGTATGCCCTGAGAAAACAACTTTTTTGTCTTGCTCAACAGAAGCATGAAACAGGTTTTAAACAACTCAGAATCATGTGAGAAGTTGATTTAAGGTGTTTGCATTAGGTTTGCACACAGTAGTTTGGTGTAAAATTGAAATGTATACTCTTGGTAATGTCAAAGCATTGCGTTCCCTGAGAAAATAACTTTTTTGTCTTGCTCAGCACAGGCATGAAAGCAGTTTTAAACAACTCAGAATCATGTGGAAAGTTAACTTAAACTGTTAACATTAGGTTTGCACCCAGTAGTTTGGTGTAAAATTGAAATGTATACTATTGGTAATGTCAAAGCGTTGTATGCCCTGAGAAAACAACTTTTTTGTCTTGCTCTGCAGAAGCATGAAACCATTTTTGAACATCTCATAATCATGTGGAAAGTTAACTTAAACTGTTAACATTAGGTTTGCACACAGTAGTTTGGTGTAAAATTGAAATGTATACTATTGGTAATGACAAAGCATTGTATGCCCTGAGAAAACAACTTTTTTGTCTTGCTCAACAGAAGCATGAAACAGGTGTTAAACAACTCAGAATCATGTGGGAAGTTGATTTAAGGTGTTTGCATTAGGTTTGCACGCAATAGTTTGGTGTAAAATTGAAATGTATACTCTCGGAAATGTCAAAGCATTGCATGCCCTGAGAAAATAACTTTTTTGTCTTGCTCAGCACAGGGTTGAAACCAGTTTTAAACAACTCAGAATCATCTGGAAAGTTAACTTAAACTGTTAACATTAGGTTTGCACACAGTAGTTTGGTGTAAAATTGAAGTCTATAATATTGGTAATGTCAAAGCATGCATGTCCTGAGAAAACAACTTTTTTGTCTTGCTCAACAGAGGCATGAAACAGGTTTTAAACAACTCAGAATCATGTGGAAAGTTAACTTAAACTGTTAACATTAGGTTTGCACACAGTAGTTTGGTGTAAAATTGAAGTGTATATTACTGGTAATGTCAAAGCATGCATGTCCTGAGAAAACAACTTTTTTGTCTTGCTCAACAGAGGCATCAAATCAGTTTTTAAGAACTCAGAATCATGTGGAAAGTTAACTTAAACTGTTAACATTAGGTTTGCACACAGTAGTTTGGTGTAAAATTGAAATGTATACTCTTGGTAATGTCAAAGCATTGCATGCCCTGAGAAAACAACTTTTTTCTCTTGCTCTGCAGAAGCATGAAACCAGTTTTAAACAACTCATAATCATGTGGAAAGAAACTTAAACTGTTAACATTAGGTTTGCACTGAGTAGTTTGGTGTAAAATTGAAATGTATACTCTTGGTAATGTCAAAGCATTGCATGCCCTGAGAAAATAACTTTTTTGTCTTGCTCAGCACAGGCATGAAACCAGTTTTAAACAACTCAGAATCATGTGGAAAGTTAACTTAAACTGTTAACATTAGGTTTGCACACAGTAGTTTGGTGTAAAATTGAAGTGTATACTATTGGTAATGTCAAAGCATGCATGTCCTGAGAAAACAACTTTTTTGTCTTGCTGAACAGAGGCATGAAATCAGTTTTTAAGAACTCAGAGTCATGTTGAAAGTTAACTTAAGGTGTTTCCATTAGGTTTCCACACAGTAGTTTGGTGTAAAATTGAAATGTATACTATTGGTAATGTCAAAGCATTGTATGCCCTGAGAAAACAACTTTTTTGTCTTGCTCAACAGAAGCATGAAACAGGTTTTAAAGAACTCGTAATCATGTGAGAAGTTGATTTAAGGTGTTTGCATTAGGTTTGCACACAGTAGTTTGGTGTAAAATTGAAATATATAGTCTTGGTGATGTCAAAGCATTGCATGCCCTGAGAAAATAACTTTTTTGTCTTGCTCAGCACAGGCATGAAAGCAGTTCTAAACAACTCAGAATCATGTGGAAAGTTAACTTAAACTGTTAACATTAGGTTTGCACCCAGTAGTTTGGTGTAAAATTGAAATGTATACTATTGGTAATGTCAAAGCGTTGTATGCCCTGAGAAAACAACTTTTTTGTCTTGCTCTGCAGAAGCATGAAACCAGTTTTGAACATCTCATAATCATGTGGAAAGTTAACTTAAACTGTTAACATTAGGTTTGCACACAGTAGTTTGGTGTAAAATTGAAATGTATACTATTGGTAATGACAAAGCATTGTATGCCCTGAGAAAACAACTTTTTTGTCTTGCTCAACAGAAGCATGAAACAGGTGTTAAACAACTCAGAATCATGTGGGAAGTTGATTTAAGGTGTTTGCATTAGGTTTGCACACAGTAGTTTGGTGTAAAATTGAAATGTATACTCTCGGAAATGTCAAAGCATTGCATGCCCTGAGAAAATAACTTTTTTGTCTTGCTCAGCACAGGGTTGAAACCAGTTTTAAACAACTCAGAATCATGTGGAAAGTTAACTTAAACTGTTAACATTAGGTTTGCACACAGTAGTTTGGTGTAAAATTGAAGTCTATAATATTAGTAATGTCAAAGCATTGTATGCCCTGAGAAAACAACTTTTTTGTCTTGCTCAACAGAAGCATGAAACAGGTTTTAAACAACTCACAATCATGTGAGAAGTTGATTTAAGGTGTTTGCATTAGGTTTGCACACAGTAGTTTGGTGTAAAATTGAAATGTATAGTCTTGGTAATGTCAAAGCATTGCATGCCCTGAGAAAATAACTTTTTTGTCCAGCTCAGCACAGGCATGAAACCAGTTTTAAAAAACTCAGAATCATGTGGAAAGTTGATTTAAGGTGTTTCCATTAGGTTTCCACACAGTAGTTTGGTGTAAAATTGAAATGTATAGTCTTGGTAATGTCAAAGCATTGCATGCCCTGAGAAAATAACTTTTTTGTTCAGCTCAGCACAGGCATGAAACCAGTTTTAAACAACTCATAATCATGTGGAAAGAAACTTAAACTGTTAACATTAGGTTTGCACACAGTAGTTTGGTGTAAAATTGAAATGTATACTCTTGGTAATGTCAAAGCATTGCATGCCCTGAGAAAATAACTTTTTTGTCTTGCTCAGCACAGGCATGAAACCAGTTTTAAACAACTCAGAATCATGTGGAAAGTTAACTTAAACTGTTAACATTAGGTTTGCACACAGTAGTTTGGTGTAAAATTGAAGTGTATACTATTGGTAATGTCAAAGCATGCATGTCCTGAGAAAACAACTTTTTTGTCTTGCTGAACAGAGGCATGAAATCAGTTTTTAAGAACTCAGAGTCATGTTGAAAGTTAACTTAAGGTGTTTCCATTAGGTTTCCACACAGTAGTTTGGTGTAAAATTGAAATGTATACTATTGGTAATGTCAAAGCATTGTATGCCCTCAGAAAACAACTTTTTTGTCTTGCTCAACAGAAGCATGAAACAGGTTTTAAACAACTCAGAATCATGTGAGAAGTTGATTTAAGGTGTTTGCATTAGGTTTGCACACAGTAGTTTGGTGTAAAATTGAAATGTATACTCTTGGTAATGTCAAAGCATTGCGTTCCCTGAGAAAATAACTTTTTTGTCTTGCTCAGCACAGGCATGAAAGCAGTTTTAAACAACTCAGAATCATGTGGAAAGTTAACTTAAACTGTTAACATTAGGTTTGCACCCAGTAGTTTGGTGTAAAATTGAAATGTATACTATTGGTAATGTCAAAGCGTTGTATGCCCTGAGAAAACAACTTTTTTGTCTTGCTCTGCAGAAGCATGAAACCATTTTTGAACATCTCATAATCATGTGGAAAGTTAACTTAAACTGTTAACATTAGGTTTGCACACAGTAGTTTGGTGTAAAATTGAAATGTATACTATTGGTAATGACAAAGCATTGTATGCACTGAGAAAACAACTTTTTTGTCTTGCTCAACAGAAGCATGAAACAGGTGTTAAACAACTCAGAATCATGTGGGAAGTTGATTTAAGGTGTTTGCATTAGGTTTGCACACAGTAGTTTGGTGTAAAATTGAAATGTATACTCTCGGAAATGTCAAAGCATTGCATGCCCTGAGAAAATAACTTTTTTGTCTTGCTCAGCACAGGGTTGAAACCAGTTTTAAACAACTCAGAATCATGTGGAAAGTTAACTTAAACTGTTAACATTAGGTTTGCACACAGTAGTTTGGTGTAAAATTGAAGTCTATAATATTGGTAATGTCAAAGCATGCATGTCCTGAGAAAACAACTTTTTTGTCTTGCTCAACAGAGGCATGAAACAGGTTTTAAACAACTCAGAATCATGTGGAAAGTTAACTTAAACTGTTAACATTAGGTTTGCACACAGTAGTTTGGTGTAAAATTGAAGTGTATATTATTGGTAATGTCAAAGCATGCATGTCCTGAGAAAACAACTTTTTTGTCTTGCTGAACAGAGGCATGAAATCAGTCTTTAAGAACTCAGAATCATGTTGAAAGTTAACTTAAGGTGTTTCCATTAGGTTTCCACACAGTAGTTTGATGTAAAATTGAAATGTATACTATTGGTAATGTCAAAGCATTGTATGCCCTCAGAAAACAACTTTTTTGTCTTGCTCAACAGAAGCATGAAACAGGTTTTAAACAACTCAGAATCATGTGAGAAGTTGATTTAAGGTGTTTGCATTAGGTTTGCACACAGTAGTTTGGTGTAAAATTGAAATGTATACTCTTGGTAATGTCAAAGCATTGCGTTCCCTGAGAAAATAACTTTTTTGTCTTGCTCAGCACAGGCATGAAAGCAGTTTTAAACAACTCAGAATCATGTGGAAAGTTAACTTAAACTGTTAACATTAGGTTTGCACCCAGTAGTTTGGTGTAAAATTGAAATGTATACTATTGGTAATGTCAAAGCGTTGTATGCCCTGAGAAAACAACTTTTTTGTCTTGCTCTGCAGAAGCATGAAACCATTTTTGAACATCTCATAATCATGTGGAAAGTTAACTTAAACTGTTAACATTAGGTTTGCACACAGTAGTTTGGTGTAAAATTGAAATGTATACTATTGGTAATGACAAAGCATTGTATGCACTGAGAAAACAACTTTTTTGTCTTGCTCAACAGAAGCATGAAACAGGTGTTAAACAACTCAGAATCATGTGGGAAGTTGATTTAAGGTGTTTGCATTAGGTTTGCACACAGTAGTTTGGTGTAAAATTGAAATGTATACTCTCGGAAATGTCAAAGCATTGCATGCCCTGAGAAAATAACTTTTTTGTCTTGCTCAGCACAGGGTTGAAACCAGTTTTAAACAACTCAGAATCATGTGGAAAGTTAACTTAAACTGTTAACATTAGGTTTGCACACAGTAGTTTGGTGTAAAATTGAAGTCTATAATATTGGTAATGTCAAAGCATGCATGTCCTGAGAAAACAACTTTTTTGTCTTGCTCAACAGAGGCATGAAACAGGTTTTAAACAACTCAGAATCATGTGGAAAGTTAACTTAAACTGTTAACATTAGGTTTGCACACAGTAGTTTGGTGTAAAATTGAAGTGTATATTATTGGTAATGTCAAAGCATGCATGTCCTGAGAAAACAACTTTTTTGTCTTGCTGAACAGAGGCATGAAATCAGTCTTTAAGAACTCAGAATCATGTTGAAAGTTAACTTAAGGTGTTTCCATTAGGTTTCCACACAGTAGTTTGATGTAAAATTGAAATGTATACTATTGGTAATGTCAAAGCATTGTATGCCCTGAGAAAACAACTTTTTTGTCTTGCTCAACAGAAGCATGAAACAGGTTTTAAAGAACTCGTAATCATGTGAGAAGTTGATTTAAGGTGTTTGCATTAGGTTTGCACACAGTAGTTTGGTGTAAAATTGAAATGTATAGTCTTGGTAATGTCAAAGCATTGCATGCCCTGAGAAAATAACTTTTTTGTCCAGCTCAGCACAGGCATGAAACCAGTTTTAAACAACTCAGAATCATGTGGAAAGTTGATTTAAGGTGTTTCCATTAGGTTTCCACACAGTAGTTTGGTGTAAAATTGAAATGTATACTCTTGGTAATGTCAAAGCGTTGTATGCCCTGAGAAAACTTTTTTGTCTTACTCTGCAGAAGCATGAAAACAGTTTTAAACATCTCATAATCATGTGGAAAGAAACTTAAACTGTTAACATTAGGTTTGCACACAGTAGTTTGGTGTAAAATTGAAATGTATACTCTTGGTAATGTCAAAGCATTGCATGCCCTGAGAAAATAACTTTTTTGTCTTGCTCAGCACAGGCATGAAACCAGTTTTAAACAACTCAGAATCATGTGGAAAGTTAACTTAAACTGTTAACATTAGGTTTGCACACAGTAGTTTGGTGTAAAATTGAAGTCTATAATATTGGTAATGTCAAAGCATGCATGTCCTGAGAAAACAACTTTTTTGTCTTGCTCAACAGAGGCATGAAATCAGTTTTTAAGAACTCAGAATCATGTGGAAAGTTAACTTAAACTGTTAACATTAGGTTTACACACAGTAGTTTGGTGTAAAATTGAAATGTATACTATTGGTAATGTCAAAGCATTGTATGCCCTGAGAAAACAACTTTTTTGTCTTGCTCAACAGAAGCATGAAACAGGTTTTAAACAACTCAGAATCATGTGAGAAGTTGATTTAAGGTGTTTGTATTAGGTTTGCACACAGTAGTTTGGTGTAAAATTGAAATGTATACTCTTGGTAATGTCAAAGAATTGCATTCCCTGAGAAAACAACTTTTTTGTCTTGCTCTGCAGAAGCATGAAACCAGTTTTAAACATCTCACAATCATGTGGAAAGTTATCTTAAACTGTTAACATTACGTTTGCACACAGTAGTTTGGTGTAAAATTGAAATGTATACTCTTGGTAATGTCAAAGCATTGCATGCCCTGAGAAAATAACTTTTTTGTCTTGCTCAGCACAGGCATGAAACCAGTTTTAAACAACTCAGAATCATGTGGAAAGTTAACTTAAACTGTTAACATTAGGTTTGCACACAGTAGTGTGGTGTAAAATTGAAGTGTATACTATTGGTAATGACAAAGCATGCATGTCCTGAGAAAACAACTTTTTTGTCTTGCTCAACAGAGGCATGAAATCAGTTTTTAAGAACTCAGAATCATGTGGAAAGTTAACTTGAGGTGTTTCCATTTGGTTTACACACAGTAGTTTGGTGTAAAATTGAAATGTATACTATTGGTAATGTCAAAGCATTGTATGCCCTGAGAAAACAACTTTGATTCTTGCTCAACAGAAGCATGAAACAGGTTTTAAACAACTCGTAATCATGTGAGAAGTTGATTTAAGGTATTTGCATTAGGTTTGCACACAGTAGTTTGGTGTAAAATTGAAATATATACTCTTGGTGATGTCAAAGCATTGCATGCCCTGAGAAAATAACTTTTTTGTCTTGCTCAGCACAGGCATGAAAGCAGTTTTAAACAACTCAGAATCATGTGGAAAGTTAACTTAAACTGTTAACATTAGGTTTGCACCCAGTAGTTTGGTGTAAAATTGAAATGTATACTATTGGTAATGTCAAAGCGTTGTATGCCCTGAGAAAACAACTTATTTGTCTTGCTCTGCAGAAGCATGAAACCAGTTTTGAACATCTCATAATCATGTGGAAAGTTAACTTAAACTGTTAACATTAGGTTTGCACACAGTAGTTTGGTGTAAAATTGAAATGTATACTATTGGTAATGACAAAGCATTGTATGCCCTGAGAAAACAACTTTTTTGTCTTGCTCAACAGAAGCATGAAACAGGTGTTCAACAACTCAGAATCATGTGGGAAGTTGATTTAAGGTGTTTCCATTAGGTTTCCACACAGTAGTTTGGTGTAAAATTGAAATGTATAGTCTTGGTAATGTCAAAGCATTGCATGCCCTGAGAAAATAACTTTTTTGTCCAGCTCAGCACAGGCATGAAACCAGTTTTAAACAACTCATAATCATGTGGAAAGAAACTTAAACTGTTAACATTAGGTTTGCACACAGTAGTTTGGTGTAAAATTGAAATGTATACTCTTGGTAATGTCAAAGCATTGCATGCCCTGAGAAAATAACTTTTTTGTCTTGCTCAGCACAGGCATGAAACCAGTTTTAAACAACTCAGAATCATGTGGAAAGTTAACTTAAACTGTTAACATTAGGTTTGCACACAGTAGTTTGGTGTAAAATTGAAGTGTATACTATTGGTAATGTCAAAGCATGCATGTCCTGAGAAAACAACTTTTTTGTCTTGCTGAACAGAGGCATGAAATCAGTTTTTAAGAACTCAGAGTCATGTTGAAAGTTAACTTAAGGTGTTTCCATTAGGTTTCCACACAGTAGTTTGGTGTAAAATTGAAATGTATACTATTGGTAATGTCAAAGCATTGTATGCCCTGAGAAAACAACTTTTTTGTCTTGCTCAACAGAAGCATGAAACAGGTTTCAAACAACTCAGAATCATGTGAGAAGTTGATTTAAGATGTTTGCATTAGGTTTGCACACAGTAGTTTGGTGTAAAATTGAAATGTATACTCTTGGTAATGTCAAAGCATTGCGTTCCCTGAGAAAATAACTTTTTTGTCTTGCTCAGCACAGGCATGAAAGCAGTTTTAAACAACTCAGAATCATGTGGAAAGTTAACTTAAACTGTTAACATTAGGTTTGCACCCAGTAGTTTGGTGTAAAATTGAAATGTATACTATTGGTAATGTCAAAGCGTTGTATGCCCTGAGAAAACAACTTTTTTGTCTTGCTCTGCAGAAGCATGAAACCATTTTTGAACATCTCATAATCATGTGGAAAGTTAACTTAAACTGTTAACATTAGGTTTCCACACAGTAGTTTGATGTAAAATTGAAATGTATACTATTGGTAATGTCAAAGCATTGTATGCCCTGAGAAAACAACTTTTTTGTCTTCCTCAACAGAAGCATGAAACAGGTTTTAATCAACTCAGAATCATGTGAGAAGTTGATTTAAGGTGTGTGCATTAGGTTTACACACAGTAGTTTGGTGTAAAATTGAAATGTATACTCTTGGCAATGTCAAAGCATTGCGTTCCCTGAGAAAATAACTTTTTTGTCTAGCTCAGCACAGGCATGAAACCAGTTTTAAACAACTCAGAATCAAGTGGAAAGTTGATTTAAGGTGTTTCCATTAGGTTTCCACACAGTAGTTTGGTGTAAGATTGAAATGTATACTCTTGGTAATGTCAAAGCGTTGTATGCCCTGAGAAAACAACTTTTTTGTCTTGCTCAACAGAAGCATGAAACAAGTTTTAAACAACTCAGAATCATGTGGGAAGTTGATTTAAGGAGTTTGCATTAGGTTTGCACACAGTAGTTTGGTGTAAAATTGAACTATATACTCTTGGTAATGTCAAAGCATTGCATGTTCTGAGAAAATAACTTTTTTGTCTTGCTCAGCACAGGCATGAAACCAGTTTTAAACAACTCAGAATCATGTGGAAAGTTAACTTAAACTGTTAACATTAGGTTTGCACACAGTAGTTTGGTGTAAAATTGAAGTGTATACTATTGGTAATGTCAAAGCATGCATGTCCTGAGAAAACAACTTTTTTGTCTTGCTCAACAGAGGCATGAAATCAGTTTTTAAGAACTCAGAGTCATGTTGAAAGTTAACTTAAGGTGTTTCCATTAGGTTTCCACACAGTAGTTTGGTGTAAAATTGAAATGTATACTATTGGTAATGTCAAAGCATTGTATGCCCTGAGAAAACAACTTTTTTGTCTTGCTCAACAGAAGCATGAAACAGGTTTTAAACAACTCAGAATCATGTGAGAAGTTGATTTAAGGTGTTTGCATTAGGTTTGCACACAGTAGTTTGGTGTAAAATTGAAATGTATACTCTTGGTAATGTCAAAGCATTGCGTTCCCTGAGAAAATAACTTTTTTGTCTTGCTCAGCACAGGCATGAAAGCAGTTTTAAACAACTCAGAATCATGTGGAAAGTTAACTTAAACTGTTAACATTAGGTTTGCACCCAGTAGTTTGGTGTAAAATTGAAATGTATACTATTGGTAATGTCAAAGCGTTGTATGCCCTGAGAAAACAACTTTTTTGTCTTGCTCTGCAGAAGCATGAAACCATTTTTGAACATCTCATAATCATGTGGAAAGTTAACTTAAACTGTTAACATTAGGTTTGCACACAGTAGTTTGGTGTAAAATTGAAATGTATACTATTGGTAATGACAAAGCATTGTATGCCCTGAGAAAACAACTTTTTTGTCTTGCTCAACAGAAGCATGAAACAGGTGTTAAACAACTCAGAATCATGTGGGAAGTTGATTTAAGGTGTTTGCATTAGGTTTGCACGCAATAGTTTGGTGTAAAATTGAAATGTATACTCTCGGAAATGTCAAAGCATTGCATGCCCTGAGAAAATAACTTTTTTGTCTTGCTCAGCACAGGGTTGAAACCAGTTTTAAACAACTCAGAATCATGTGGAAAGTTAACTTAAACTGTTAACATTAGGTTTGCACACAGTAGTTTGGTGTAAAATTGAAGTCTATAATATTGGTAATGTCAAAGCATGCATGTCCTGAGAAAACAACTTTTTTGTCTTGCTCAACAGAGGCATGAAACAGGTTTTAAACAACTCAGAATCATGTGGAAAGTTAACTTAAACTGTTAACATTAGGTTTGCACACAGTAGTTTGGTGTAAAATTGAAGTGTATATTACTGGTAATGTCAAAGCATGCATGTCCTGAGAAAACAACTTTTTTGTCTTGCTCAACAGAGGCATCAAATCAGTTTTTAAGAACTCAGAATCATGTGGAAAGTTAACTTAAACTGTTAACATTAGGTTTGCACACAGTAGTTTGGTGTAAAATTGAAATGTATACTCTTGGTAATGTCAAAGCATTGCATGCCCTGAGAAAACAACTTTTTTCTCTTGCTCTGCAGAAGCATGAAACCAGTTTTAAACAACTCATAATCATGTGGAAAGAAACTTAAACTGTTAACATTAGGTTTGCACTGAGTAGTTTGGTGTAAAATTGAAATGTATACTCTTGGTAATGTCAAAGCATTGCATGCCCTGAGAAAATAACTTTTTTGTCTTGCTCAGCACAGGCATGAAACCAGTTTTAAACAACTCAGAATCATGTGGAAAGTTAACTTAAACTGTTAACATTAGGTTTGCACACAGTAGTTTGGTGTAAAATTGAAGTCTATACTATTGGTAATGTCAAAGCATGCATGTCCTGAGAAAACAACTTTTTTGTCTTGCTGAACAGAGGCATGAAATCAGTTTTTAAGAACTCAGAGTCATGTTGAAAGTTAACTTAAGGTGTTTCCATTAGGTTTCCACACAGTAGTTTGGTGTAAAATTGAAATGTATACTATTGGTAATGTCAAAGCATTGTATGCCCTGAGAAAACAACTTTTTTGTCTTGCTCAACAGAAGCATGAAACAGGTTTTAAAGAACTCGTAATCATGTGAGAAGTTGATTTAAGGTGTTTGCATTAGGTTTGCACACAGTAGTTTGGTGTAAAATTGAAATATATAGTCTTGGTGATGTCAAAGCATTGCATGCCCTGAGAAAATAACTTTTTTGTCTTGCTCAGCACAGGCATGAAAGCAGTTCTAAACAACTCAGAATCATGTGGAAAGTTAACTTAAACTGTTAACATTAGGTTTGCACCCAGTAGTTTGGTGTAAAATTGAAATGTATACTATTGGTAATGTCAAAGCGTTGTATGCCCTGAGAAAACAACTTTTTTGTCTTGCTCTGCAGAAGCATGAAACCAGTTTTGAACATCTCATAATCATGTGGAAAGTTAACTTAAACTGTTAACATTAGGTTTGCACACAGTAGTTTGGTGTAAAATTGAAATGTATACTATTGGTAATGACAAAGCATTGTATGCCCTGAGAAAACAACTTTTTTGTCTTGCTCAACAGAAGCATGAAACAGGTGTTAAACAACTCAGAATCATGTGGGAAGTTGATTTAAGGTGTTTGCATTAGGTTTGCACACAGTAGTTTGGTGTAAAATTGAAATGTATACTCTCGGAAATGTCAAAGCATTGCATGCCCTGAGAAAATAACTTTTTTGTCTTGCTCAGCACAGGGTTGAAACCAGTTTTAAACAACTCAGAATCATGTGGAAAGTTAACTTAAACTGTTAACATTAGGTTTGCACACAGTAGTTTGGTGTAAAATTGAAGTCTATAATATTAGTAATGTCAAAGCATTGTATGCCCTGAGAAAACAACTTTTTTGTCTTGCTCAACAGAAGCATGAAACAGGTTTTAAACAACTCACAATCATGTGAGAAGTTGATTTAAGGTGTTTGCATTAGGTTTGCACACAGTAGTTTGGTGTAAAATTGAAATGTATAGTCTTGGTAATGTCAAAGCATTGCATGCCCTGAGAAAATAACTTTTTTGTCCAGCTCAGCACAGGCATGAAACCAGTTTTAAAAAACTCAGAATCATGTGGAAAGTTGATTTAAGGTGTTTCCATTAGGTTTCCACACAGTAGTTTGGTGTAAAATTGAAATGTATAGTCTTGGTAATGTCAAAGCATTGCATGCCCTGAGAAAATAACTTTTTTGTCCAGCTCAGCACAGGCATGAAACCACTTTTAAACAACTCATAATCATGTGGAAAGAAACTTAAACTGTTAACATTAGGTTTGCACACAGTAGTTTGGTGTAAAATTGAAATGTATACTCTTGGTAATGTCAAAGCATTGCATGCCCTGAGAAAATAACTTTTTTGTCTTGCTCAGCACAGGCATGAAACCAGTTTTAAACAACTCAGAATCATGTGGAAAGTTAACTTAAACTGTTAACATTAGGTTTGCACACAGTAGTTTGGTGTAAAATTGAAGTGTATACTATTGGTAATGTCAAAGCATGCATGTCCTGAGAAAACAACTTTTTTGTCTTGCTGAACAGAGGCATGAAATCAGTTTTTAAGAACTCAGAGTCATGTTGAAAGTTAACTTAAGGTGTTTCCATTAGGTTTCCACACAGTAGTTTGGTGTAAAATTGAAATGTATACTATTGGTAATGTCAAAGCATTGTATGCCCTCAGAAAACAACTTTTTTGTCTTGCTCAACAGAAGCATGAAACAGGTTTTAAACAACTCAGAATCATGTGAGAAGTTGATTTAAGGTGTTTGCATTAGGTTTGCACACAGTAGTTTGGTGTAAAATTGAAATGTATACTCTTGGTAATGTCAAAGCATTGCGTTCCCTGAGAAAATAACTTTTTTGTCTTGCTCAGCACAGGCATGAAAGCAGTTTTAAACAACTCAGAATCATGTGGAAAGTTAACTTAAACTGTTAACATTAGGTTTGCACCCAGTAGTTTGGTGTAAAATTGAAATGTATACTATTGGTAATGTCAAAGCGTTGTATGCCCTGAGAAAACAACTTTTTTGTCTTGCTCTGCAGAAGCATGAAACCAGTTTTGAACATCTCATAATCATGTGGAAAGTTAACTTAAACTGTTAACATTAGGTTTGCACACAGTAGTTTGGTGTAAAATTGAAATGTATACTATTGGTAATGACAAAGCATTGTATGCCCTGAGAAAACAACTTTTTTGTCTTGCTCAACAGAAGCATGAAACAGGTGTTAAACAACTCAGAATCATGTGGGAAGTTGATTTAAGGTGTTTGCATTAGGTTTGCACACAGTAGTTTGGTGTAAAATTGAAATGTATACTCTCGGAAATGTCAAAGCATTGCATGCCCTGAGAAAATAACTTTTTTGTCTTGCTCAGCACAGGGTTGAAACCAGTTTTAAACAACTCAGAATCATGTGGAAAGTTAACTTAAACTGTTAACATTAGGTTTGCACACAGTAGTTTGGTGTAAAATTGAAGTCTATAATATTAGTAATGTCAAAGCATTGTATGCCCTGAGAAAACAACTTTTTTGTCTTGCTCAACAGAAGCATGAAACAGGTTTTAAACAACTCACAATCATGTGAGAAGTTGATTTAAGGTGTTTGCATTAGGTTTGCACACAGTAGTTTGGTGTAAAATTGAAATGTATAGTCTTGGTAATGTCAAAGCATTGCATGCCCTGAGAAAATAACTTTTTTGTCCAGCTCAGCACAGGCATGAAACCAGTTTTAAAAAACTCAGAATCATGTGGAAAGTTGATTTAAGGTGTTTCCATTAGGTTTCCACACAGTAGTTTGGTGTAAAATTGAAATGTATAGTCTTGGTAATGTCAAAGCATTGCATGCCCTGAGAAAATAACTTTTTTGTCCAGCTCAGCACAGGCATGAAACCACTTTTAAACAACTCATAATCATGTGGAAAGAAACTTAAACTGTTAACATTAGGTTTGCACACAGTAGTTTGGTGTAAAATTGAAATGTATACTCTTGGTAATGTCAAAGCATTGCATGCCCTGAGAAAATAACTTTTTTGTCTTGCTCAGCACAGGCATGAAACCAGTTTTAAACAACTCAGAATCATGTGGAAAGTTAACTTAAACTGTTAACATTAGGTTTGCACACAGTAGTTTGGTGTAAAATTGAAGTGTATACTATTGGTAATGTCAAAGCATGCATGTCCTGAGAAAACAACTTTTTTGTCTTGCTGAACAGAGGCATGAAATCAGTTTTTAAGAACTCAGAGTCATGTTGAAAGTTAACTTAAGGTGTTTCCATTAGGTTTCCACACAGTAGTTTGGTGTAAAATTGAAATGTATACTATTGGTAATGTCAAAGCATTGTATGCCCTCAGAAAACAACTTTTTTGTCTTGCTCAACAGAAGCATGAAACAGGTTTTAAACAACTCAGAATCATGTGAGAAGTTGATTTAAGGTGTTTGCATTAGGTTTGCACACAGTAGTTTGGTGTAAAATTGAAATGTATACTCTTGGTAATGTCAAAGCATTGCGTTCCCTGAGAAAATAACTTTTTTGTCTTGCTCAGCACAGGCATGAAAGCAGTTTTAAACAACTCAGAATCATGTGGAAAGTTAACTTAAACTGTTAACATTAGGTTTGCACCCAGTAGTTTGGTGTAAAATTGAAATGTATACTATTGGTAATGTCAAAGCGTTGTATGCCCTGAGAAAACAACTTTTTTGTCTTGCTCTGCAGAAGCATGAAACCATTTTTGAACATCTCATAATCATGTGGAAAGTTAACTTAAACTGTTAACATTAGGTTTGCACACAGTAGTTTGGTGTAAAATTGAAATGTATACTATTGGTAATGACAAAGCATTGTATGCACTGAGAAAACAACTTTTTTGTCTTGCTCAACAGAAGCATGAAACAGGTGTTAAACAACTCAGAATCATGTGGGAAGTTGATTTAAGGTGTTTGCATTAGGTTTGCACACAGTAGTTTGGTGTAAAATTGAAATGTATACTCTCGGAAATGTCAAAGCATTGCATGCCCTGAGAAAATAACTTTTTTGTCTTGCTCAGCACAGGGTTGAAACCAGTTTTAAACAACTCAGAATCATGTGGAAAGTTAACTTAAACTGTTAACATTAGGTTTGCACACAGTAGTTTGGTGTAAAATTGAAGTCTATAATATTGGTAATGTCAAAGCATGCATGTCCTGAGAAAACAACTTTTTTGTCTTGCTCAACAGAGGCATGAAACAGGTTTTAAACAACTCAGAATCATGTGGAAAGTTAACTTAAACTGTTAACATTAGGTTTGCACACAGTAGTTTGGTGTAAAATTGAAGTGTATATTATTGGTAATGTCAAAGCATGCATGTCCTGAGAAAACAACTTTTTTGTCTTGCTGAACAGAGGCATGAAATCAGTCTTTAAGAACTCAGAATCATGTTGAAAGTTAACTTAAGGTGTTTCCATTAGGTTTCCACACAGTAGTTTGATGTAAAATTGAAATGTATACTATTGGTAATGTCAAAGCATTGTATGCCCTGAGAAAACAACTTTTTTGTCTTGCTCAACAGAAGCATGAAACAGGTTTTAAACAACTCAGAATCATGTGAGAAGTTGATTTAAGGTGTTTGCATTAGGTTTGCACACAGTAGTTTGGTGTAAAATTGAAATGTATAGTCTTGGTAATGTCAAAGCGTTGTATGCCCTGAGAAAACTTTTTTGTCTTACTCTGCAGAAGCATGAAAACAGTTTTAAACATCTCATAATCATGTGGAAAGAAACTTAAACTGTTAACATTAGGTTTGCACACAGTAGTTTGGTGTAAAATTGAAATGTATACTCTTGGTAATGTCAAAGCATTGCATGCCCTGAGAAAATAACTTTTTTGTCTTGCTCAGCACAGGCATGAAACCAGTTTTAAACAACTCAGAATCATGTGGAAAGTTAACTTAAACTGTTAACATTAGGTTTGCACACAGTAGTTTGGTGTAAAATTGAAGTCTATAATATTGGTAATGTCAAAGCATGCATGTCCTGAGAAAACAACTTTTTTGTCTTGCTCAACAGAGGCATGAAATCAGTTTTTAAGAACTCAGAATCATGTGGAAAGTTAACTTAAACTGTTAACATTAGGTTTACACACAGTAGTTTGGTGTAAAATTGAAATGTATACTATTGGTAATGTCAAAGCATTGTATGCCCTGAGAAAACAACTTTTTTGTCTTGCTCAACAGAAGCATGAAACAGGTTTTAAACAACTCAGAATCATGTGAGAAGTTGATTTAAGGTGTTTGTATTAGGTTTGCACACAGTAGTTTGGTGTAAAATTGAAATGTATACTCTTGGTAATGTCAAAGAATTGCATTCCCTGAGAAAACAACTTTTTTGTCTTGCTCTGCAGAAGCATGAAACCAGTTTTAAACATCTCACAATCATGTGGAAAGTTATCTTAAACTGTTAACATTACGTTTGCACACAGTAGTTTGGTGTAAAATTGAAATGTATACTCTTGGTAATGTCAAAGCATTGCATGCCCTGAGAAAATAACTTTTTTGTCTTGCTCAGCACAGGCATGAAACCAGTTTTAAACAACTCAGAATCATGTGGAAAGTTAACTTAAACTGTTAACATTAGGTTTGCACACAGTAGTGTGGTGTAAAATTGAAGTGTATACTATTGGTAATGACAAAGCATGCATGTCCTGAGAAAACAACTTTTTTGTCTTGCTCAACAGAGGCATGAAATCAGTTTTTAAGAACTCAGAATCATGTGGAAAGTTAACTTGAGGTGTTTCCATTTGGTTTACACACAGTAGTTTGGTGTAAAATTGAAATGTATACTATTGGTAATGTCAAAGCATTGTATGCCCTGAGAAAACAACTTTGATTCTTGCTCAACAGAAGCATGAAACAGGTTTTAAACAACTCGTAATCATGTGAGAAGTTGATTTAAGGTATTTGCATTAGGTTTGCACACAGTAGTTTGGTGTAAAATTGAAATATATACTCTTGGTGATGTCAAAGCATTGCATGCCCTGAGAAAATAACTTTTTTGTCTTGCTCAGCACAGGCATGAAAGCAGTTTTAAACAACTCAGAATCATGTGGAAAGTTAACTTAAACTGTTAACATTAGGTTTGCACCCAGTAGTTTGGTGTAAAATTGAAATGTATACTATTGGTAATGTCAAAGCGTTGTATGCCCTGAGAAAACAACTTATTTGTCTTGCTCTGCAGAAGCATGAAACCAGTTTTGAACATCTCATAATCATGTGGAAAGTTAACTTAAACTGTTAACATTAGGTTTGCACACAGTAGTTTGGTGTAAAATTGAAATGTATACTATTGGTAATGACAAAGCATTGTATGCCCTGAGAAAACAACTTTTTTGTCTTGCTCAACAGAAGCATGAAACAGGTGTTCAACAACTCAGAATCATGTGGGAAGTTGATTTAAGGTGTTTCCATTAGGTTTCCACACAGTAGTTTGGTGTAAAATTGAAATGTATAGTCTTGGTAATGTCAAAGCATTGCATGCCCTGAGAAAATAACTTTTTTGTCCAGCTCAGCACAGGCATGAAACCAGTTTTAAACAACTCATAATCATGTGGAAAGAAACTTAAACTGTTAACATTAGGTTTGCACACAGTAGTTTGGTGTAAAATTGAAATGTATACTCTTGGTAATGTCAAAGCATTGCATGCCCTGAGAAAATAACTTCTTTGTCTTGCTCAGCACAGGCATGAAACCAGTTTTAAACAACTCAGAATCATGTGGAAAGTTAACTTAAACTGTTAACATTAGGTTTGCACACAGTAGTTTGGTGTAAAATTGAAGTGTATACTATTGGTAATGTCAAAGCATGCATGTCCTGAGAAAACAACTTTTTTGTCTTGCTGAACAGAGGCATGAAATCAGTTTTTAAGAACTCAGAGTCATGTTGAAAGTTAACTTAAGGTGTTTCCATTAGGTTTCCACACAGTAGTTTGGTGTAAAATTGAAATGTATACTATTGGTAATGTCAAAGCATTGTATGCCCTGAGAAAACAACTTTTTTGTCTTGCTCAACAGAAGCATGAAACAGGTTTCAAACAACTCAGAATCATGTGAGAAGTTGATTTAAGATGTTTGCATTAGGTTTGCACACAGTAGTTTGGTGTAAAATTGAAATGTATACTCTTGGTAATGTCAAAGCATTGCGTTCCCTGAGAAAATAACTTTTTTGTCTTGCTCAGCACAGGCATGAAAGCAGTTTTAAACAACTCAGAATCATGTGGAAAGTTAACTTAAACTGTTAACATTAGGTTTGCACCCAGTAGTTTGGTGTAAAATTGAAATGTATACTATTGGTAATGTCAAAGCGTTGTATGCCCTGAGAAAACAACTTTTTTGTCTTGCTCTGCAGAAGCATGAAACCATTTTTGAACATCTCATAATCATGTGGAAAGTTAACTTAAACTGTTAACATTAGGTTTGCACACAGTAGTTTGGTGTAAAATTGAAATGTATACTATTGGTAATGACAAAGCATTGTATGCCCTGAGAAAACAACTTTTTTGTCTTGCTCAACAGAAGCATGAAACAGGTTTTAAACAACTCAGAATCATGTGGGAAGTTGATTTAAGGGGTTTGCATTAGGTTTGCACACAGTAGTTTGGTGTAAAATTGAACTATATACTCTTGGTAATGTCAAAGCATTGCATGTTCTGAGAAAATAACTTTTTTGTCTTGCTCAGCACAGGCATGAAACCAGTTTTAAACAACTCAGAATCATGTGGAAAGTTAACTTAAACTGTTAACATTAGGTTTGCACACAGTAGTTTGGTGTAAAATTGAAGTGTATACTATTGGTAATGTCAAAGCATGCATGTCCTGAGAAAACAACTTTTTTGTCTTGCTCAACAGAGGCATGAAATCAGTTTTTAAGAACTCAGAGTCATGTTGAAAGTTAACTTAAGGTGTTTCCATTAGGTTTCCACACAGTAGTTTGGTGTAAAATTGAAATGTATACTATTGGTAATGTCAAAGCATTGTATGCCCTGAGAAAACAACTTTTTTGTCTTGCTCAACAGAAGCATGAAACAGGTTTTAAACAACTCAGAATCATGTGAGAAGTTGATTTAAGGTGTTTGCATTAGGTTTGCACACAGTAGTTTGGTGTAAAATTGAAATGTATACTCTTGGTAATGTCAAAGCATTGCGTTCCCTGAGAAAATAACTTTTTTGTCTTGCTCAGCACAGGCATGAAAGCAGTTTTAAACAACTCAGAATCATGTGGAAAGTTAACTTAAACTGTTAACATTAGGTTTGCACCCAGTAGTTTGGTGTAAAATTGAAATGTATACTATTGGTAATGTCAAAGCGTTGTATGCCCTGAGAAAACAACTTTTTTGTCTTGCTCTGCAGAAGCATGAAACCATTTTTGAACATCTCATAATCATGTGGAAAGTTAACTTAAACTGTTAACATTAGGTTTGCACACAGTAGTTTGGTGTAAAATTGAAATGTATACTATTGGTAATGACAAAGCATTGTATGCCCTGAGAAAACAACTTTTTTGTCTTGCTCAACAGAAGCATGAAACAGGTGTTAAACAACTCAGAATCATGTGGGAAGTTGATTTAAGGTGTTTGCATTAGGTTTGCACGCAGTAGTTTGGTGTAAAATTGAAATGTATACTCTCGGAAATGTCAAAGCATTGCATGCCCTGAGAAAATAACTTTTTTGTCTTGCTCAGCACAGGGTTGAAACCAGTTTTAAACAACTCAGAATCATGTGGAAAGTTAACTTAAACTGTTAACATTAGGTTTGCACACAGTAGTTTGGTGTAAAATTGAAGTCTATAATATTGGTAATGTCAAAGCATGCATGTCCTGAGAAAACAACTTTTTTGTCTTGCTCAACAGAGGCATGAAACAGGTTTTAAACAACTCAGAATCATGTGGAAAGTTAACTTAAACTGTTAACATTAGGTTTGCACACAGTAGTTTGGTGTAAAATTGAAGTGTATATTATTGGTAATGTCATAGCATGCATGTCCTGAGAAAACAACTTTTTTGTCTTGCTCAACAGAGGCATGAAATCAGTTTTTAAGAACTCCGAATCATGTGGAAAGTTAACTTAAACTGTTAACATTAGGTTTGCACACAGTAGTTTGGTGTAAAATTGAAATGTATACTCTTGGTAATGTCAAAGCATTGCATGCCCTGAGAAAACAACTTTTTTCTCTTGCTCTGCAGAAGCATGAAACCAGTTTTAAACATCTCACAATCATGTGGAAAGTTATCTTAAACTGTTAACATTAGGTTTGCACACAGTAGTTTGGTGTAAAATTGAAATGTATACTCTTGGTAATGTCAAAGCATTGCATGCCCTGAGAAAATAACTTTTTTGTCTTGCTCAGCACAGGCATGAAACCAGTTTTAAACAACTCAGAATCATGTGGAAAGTTAACTTAAACTGTTACCATTAGGTGTGCACACAGTAGTTTGGTGTAAAATTGAAGTGTATACTATTGGTAATGACAAAGCATGCATGTCCTGAGAAAACAACTTTTTTGTCTTGCTGAACAGAGGCATGAAATCAGTTTTTAAGAACTCAGAGTCATGTTGAAAGTTAACTTAAGGTGTTTCCATTAGGTTTCCACACAGTAGTTTGGTGTAAAATTGAAGTGTATACTATTGGTAATGACAAAGCATGCATGTCCTGAGAAAACAACTTTTTTGTCTTGCTCAACAGAGGCATGAAATCAGTTTTTAAGAACTCAGAATCATGTGGAAAGTTAACTTGAGGTGTTTCCATTTGGTTTACACACAGTAGTTTGGTGTAAAATTGAAATGTATACTATTGGTAATGTCAAAGCATTGTATGCCCTGAGAAAACAACTTTGATTCTTGCTCAACAGAAGCATGAAACAGGTTTTAAACAACTCGTAATCATGTGAGAAGTTGATTTAAGGTATTTGCATTAGGTTTGCACACAGTAGTTTGGTGTAAAATTGAAATATATACTCTTGGTGATGTCAAAGCATTGCATGCCCTGAGAAAATAACTTTTTTGTCTTGCTCAGCACAGGCATGAAAGCAGTTTTAAACAACTCAGAATCATGTGGAAAGTTAACTTAAACTGTTAACATTAGGTTTGCACCCAGTAGTTTGGTGTAAAATTGAAATGTATACTATTGGTAATGTCAAAGCGTTGTATGCCCTGAGAAAACAACTTATTTGTCTTGCTCTGCAGAAGCATGAAACCAGTTTTGAACATCTCATAATCATGTGGAAAGTTAACTTAAACTGTTAACATTAGGTTTGCACACAGTAGTTTGGTGTAAAATTGAAATGTATACTATTGGTAATGACAAAGCATTGTATGCCCTGAGAAAACAACTTTTTTGTCTTGCTCAACAGAAGCATGAAACAGGTGTTCAACAACTCAGAATCATGTGGGAAGTTGATTTAAGGTGTTTCCATTAGGTTTCCACACAGTAGTTTGGTGTAAAATTGAAATGTATAGTCTTGGTAATGTCAAAGCATTGCATGCCCTGAGAAAATAACTTTTTTGTCCAGCTCAGCACAGGCATGAAACCAGTTTTAAACAACTCATAATCATGTGGAAAGAAACTTAAACTGTTAACATTAGGTTTGCACACAGTAGTTTGGTGTAAAATTGAAATGTATACTCTTGGTAATGTCAAAGCATTGCATGCCCTGAGAAAATAACTTTTTTGTCTTGCTCAGCACACGCATGAAACCAGTTTTAAACAACTCAGAATCATGTGGAAAGTTAACTTAAACTGTTAACATTAGGTTTGCACACAGTAGTTTGGTGTAAAATTGAAGTGTATATTACTGGTAATGTCAAAGCATGCATGTCCTGAGAAAACAACTTTTTTGTCTTGCTCAACAGAGGCATCAAATCAGTTTTTAAGAACTCAGAATCATGTGGAAAGTTAACTTAAACTGTTAACATTAGGTTTGCACACAGTAGTTTGGTGTAAAATTGAAATGTATACTCTTGGTAATGTCAAAGCATTGCATGCCCTGAGAAAACAACTTTTTTCTCTTGCTCTGCAGAAGCATGAAACCAGTTTTAAACAACTCATAATCATGTGGAAAGAAACTTAAACTGTTAACATTAGGTTTGCACAGAGTAGTTTGGTGTAAAATTGAAATGTATACTCTTGGTAATGTCAAAGCATTGCATGCCCTGAGAAAATAACTTTTTTGTCTTGCTCAGCACAGGCATGAAACCAGTTTTAAACAACTCAGAATCATGTGGAAAGTTAACTTAAACTGTTAACATTAGGTTTGCACACAGTAGTTTGGTGTAAAATTGAAGTGTATACTATTGGTAATGTCAAAGCATGCATGTCCTGAGAAAACAACTTTTTTGTCTTGCTGAACAGAGGCATGAAATCAGTTTTTAAGACCTCAGAGTCATGTTGAAAGTTAACTTAAGGTGTTTCCATTAGGTTTCCACACAGTAGTTTGGTGTAAAATTGAAATGTATACTATTGGTAATGTCAAAGCATTGTATGCCCTGAGAAAACAACTTTTTTGTCTTGCTCAACAGAAGCATGAAACAGGTTTTAAAGAACTCGTAATCATGTGAGAAGTTGATTTAAGGTGTTTGCATTAGGTTTGCACACAGTAGTTTGGTGTAAAATTGAAATATATAGTCTTGGTGATGTCAAAGCATTGCATGCCCTGAGAAAATAACTTTTTTGTCTTGCTCAGCACAGGCATGAAAGCAGTTCTAAACAACTCAGAATCATGTGGAAAGTTAACTTAAACTGTTAACATTAGGTTTGCACCCAGTAGTTTGGTGTAAAATTGAAATGTATACTATTGGTAATGTCAAAGCGTTGTATGCCCTGAGAAAACAACTTTTTTGTCTTGCTCTGCAGAAGCATGAAACCAGTTTTGAACATCTCATAATCATGTGGAAAGTTAACTTAAACTGTTAACATTAGGTTTGCACACAGTAGTTTGGTGTAAAATTGAAATGTATACTATTGGTAATGACAAAGCACTGTATGCCCTGAGAAAACAACTTTTTTGTCTTGCTCAACAGAAGCATGAAACAGGTGTTAAACAACTCAGAATCATGTGGGAAGTTGATTTAAGGTGTTTGCATTAGGTTTGCACACAGTAGTTTGGTGTAAAATTGAAATGTATACTCTCGGAAATGTCAAAGCATTGCATGCCCTGAGAAAATAACTTTTTTGTCTTGCTCAGCACAGGGTTGAAACCAGTTTTAAACAACTCAGAATCATGTGGAAAGTTAACTTAAACTGTTAACATTAGGTTTGCACACAGTAGTTTGGTGTAAAATTGAAGTCTATAATATTAGTAATGTCAAAGCATTGTATGCCCTGAGAAAACAACTTTTTTGTCTTGCTCAACAGAAGCATGAAACAGGTTTTAAACAACTCACAATCATGTGAGAAGTTGATTTAAGGTGTTTGCATTAGGTTTGCACACAGTAGTTTGGTGTAAAATTGAAATGTATAGTCTTGGTAATGTCAAAGCATTGCATGCCCTGAGAAAATAACTTTTTTGTCCAGCTCAGCACAGGCATGAAACCAGTTTTAAAAAACTCAGAATCATGTGGAAAGTTGATTTAAGGTGTTTCCATTAGGTTTCCACACAGTAGTTTGGTGTAAAATTGAAATGTATAGTCTTGGTAATGTCAAAGCATTGCATGCCCTGAGAAAATAACTTTTTTGTCCAGCTCAGCACAGGCATGAAACCAGTTTTAAACAACTCATAATCATGTGGAAAGAAACTTAAACTGTTAACATTAGGTTTGCACACAGTAGTTTGGTGTAAAATTGAAATGTATACTCTTGGTAATGTCAAAGCATTGCATGCCCTGAGAAAATAACTTTTTTGTCTTGCTCAGCACAGGCATGAAACCAGTTTTAAACAACTCAGAATCATGTGGAAAGTTAACTTAAACTGTTAACATTAGGTTTGCACACAGTAGTTTGGTGTAAAATTGAAGTGTATACTATTGGTAATGTCAAAGCATGCATGTCCTGAGAAAACAACTTTTTTGTCTTGCTGAACAGAGGCATGAAATCAGTTTTTAAGAACTCAGAGTCATGTTGAAAGTTAACTTAAGGTGTTTCCATTAGGTTTCCACACAGTAGTTTGGTGTAAAATTGAAATGTATACTATTGGTAATGTCAAAGCATTGTATGCCCTCAGAAAACAACTTTTTTGTCTTGCTCAACAGAAGCATGAAACAGGTTTTAAACAACTCAGAATCATGTGAGAAGTTGATTTAAGGTGTTTGCATTAGGTTTGCACACAGTAGTTTGGTGTAAAATTGAAATGTATACTCTTGGTAATGTCAAAGCATTGCGTTCCCTGAGAAAATAACTTTTTTGTCTTGCTCAGCACAGGCATGAAAGCAGTTTTAAACAACTCAGAATCATGTGGAAAGTTAACTTAAACTGTTAACATTAGGTTTGCACCCAGTAGTTTGGTGTAAAATTGAAATGTATACTATTGGTAATGTCAAAGCGTTGTATGCCCTGAGAAAACAACTTTTTTGTCTTGCTCTGCAGAAGCATGAAACCATTTTTGAACATCTCATAATCATGTGGAAAGTTAACTTAAACTGTTAACATTAGGTTTGCACACAGTAGTTTGGTGTAAAATTGAAATGTATACTATTGGTAATGACAAAGCATTGTATGCACTGAGAAAACAACTTTTTTGTCTTGCTCAACAGAAGCATGAAACAGGTGTTAAACAACTCAGAATCATGTGGGAAGTTGATTTAAGGTGTTTGCATTAGGTTTGCACACAGTAGTTTGGTGTAAAATTGAAATGTATACTCTCGGAAATGTCAAAGCATTGCATGCCCTGAGGAAATAACTTTTTTGTCTTGCTCAGCACAGGGTTGAAACCAGTTTTAAACAACTCAGAATCATGTGGAAAGTTAACTTAAACTGTTAACATTAGGTTTGCACACAGTAGTTTGGTGTAAAATTGAAGTCTATAATATTGGTAATGTCAAAGCATGCATGTCCTGAGAAAACAACTTTTTTGTCTTGCTCAACAGAGGCATGAAACAGGTTTTAAACAACTCAGAATCATGTGGAAAGTTAACTTAAACTGTTAACATTAGGTTTGCACACAGTAGTTTGGTGTAAAATTGAAGTGTATATTATTGGTAATGTCAAAGCATGCATGTCCTGAGAAAACAACTTTTTTGTCTTGCTGAACAGAGGCATGAAATCAGTCTTTAAGAACTCAGAATCATGTTGAAAGTTAACTTAAGGTGTTTCCATTAGGTTTCCACACAGTAGTTTGATGTAAAATTGAAATGTATACTATTGGTAATGTCAAAGCATTGTATGCCCTGAGAAAACAACTTTTTTGTCTTGCTCAACAGAAGCATGAAACAGGTTTTAAACAACTCAGAATCATGTGAGAAGTTGATTTAAGGTGTTTGCATTAGGTTTGCACACAGTAGTTTGGTGTAAAATTGAAATGTATAGTCTTGGTAATGTCAAAGCATTGCATGCCCTGAGAAAATAACTTTTTTGTCCAGCTCAGCACAGGCATGAAACCAGTTTTAAACAACTCAGAATCATGTGGAAAGTTGATTTAAGGTGTTTCCATTAGGTTTCCACACAGTAGTTTGGTGTAAAATTGAAATGTATACTCTTGGTAATGTCAAAGCGTTGTATGCCCTGAGAAAACTTTTTTGTCTTACTCTGCAGAAGCATGAAAACAGTTTTAAACATCTCATAATCATGTGGAAAGAAACTTAAACTGTTAACATTAGGTTTGCACACAGTAGTTTGGTGTAAAATTGAAATGTATACTCTTGGTAATGTCAAAGCATTGCATGCCCTGAGAAAATAACTTTTTTGTCTTGCTCAGCAGAGGCATGAAACCAGTTTTAAACAACTCAGAATCATGTGGAAAGTTAACTTAAACTGTTAACATTAGGTTTGCACACAGTAGTTTGGTGTAAAATTGAAGTCTATAATATTGGTAATGTCAAAGCATGCATGTCCTGAGAAAACAACTTTTTTGTCTTGCTCAACAGAGGCATGAAATCAGTTTTTAAGAACTCAGAATCATGTGGAAAGTTAACTTAAACTGTTAACATTAGGTTTACACACAGTAGTTTGGTGTAAAATTGAAATGTATACTATTGGTAATGTCAAAGCATTGTATGCCCTGAGAAAACAACTTTTTTGTCTTGCTCAACAGAAGCATGAAACAGGTTTTAAACAACTCAGAATCATGTGAGAAGTTGATTTAAGGTGTTTGTATTAGGTTTGCACACAGTAGTTTGGTGTAAAATTGAAATGTATACTCTTGGTAATGTCAAAGAATTGCATTCCCTGAGAAAACAACTTTTTTGTCTTGCTCTGCAGAAGCATGAAACCAGTTTTAAACATCTCACAATCATGTGGAAAGTTATCTTAAACTGTTAACATTACGTTTGCACACAGTAGTTTGGTGTAAAATTGAAATGTATACTCTTGGTAATGTCAAAGCATTGCATGCCCTGAGAAAATAACTTTTTTGTCTTGCTCAGCACAGGCATGAAACCAGTTTTAAACAACTCAGAATCATGTGGAAAGTTAACTTAAACTGTTAACATTAGGTTTGCACACAGTAGTGTGGTGTAAAATTGAAGTGTATACTATTGGTAATGACAAAGCATGCATGTCCTGAGAAAACAACTTTTTTGTCTTGCTCAACAGAGGCATGAAATCAGTTTTAAACAACTCAGAATCATGTGGAAAGTTAACTTAAACTGTTAACATTAGGTTTACACCCAGTAGTTTGGTGTAAAATTGAAATGTATACTATTGGTAATGTCAAAGCGTTGTATGCCCTGAGAAAACAACTTATTTGTCTTGCTCTGCAGAAGCATGAAACCAGTTTTGAACATCTCATAATCATGTGGAAAGTTAACTTAAACTGTTAACATTAGGTTTGCACACAGTAGTTTGGTGTAAAATTGAAATGTATACTATTGGTAATGACAAAGCATTGTATGCCCTGAGAAAACAACTTTTTTGTCTTGCTCAACAGAAGCATGAAACAGGTGTTCAACAACTCAGAATCATGTGGGAAGTTGATTTAAGGTGTTTGCATTAGGTTTGCACACAGTAGTTTGGTGTAAAATTGAAATGTATAGTCTTGGTAATGTCAAAGCATTGCATGCCCTGAGAAAATAACTTTTTTGTCCAGCTCAGCACAGGCATGAAACCAGTTTTAAACAACTCATAATCATGTGGAAAGAAACTTAAACTGTTAACATTAGGTTTGCACACAGTAGTTTGGTGTAAAATTGAAATGTATACTCTTGGTAATGTCAAAGCATTGCATGCCCTGAGAAAATAACTTTTTTGTCTTGCTCAGCACAGGCATGAAACCAGTTTTAAACAACTCAGAATCATGTGGAAAGTTAACTTAAACTGTTAACATTAGGTTTGCACACAGTAGTTTGGTGTAAAATTGAAGTGTATACTATTGGTAATGTCAAAGCATGCATGTCCTGAGAAAACAACTTTTTTGTCTTGCTGAACAGAGGCATGAAATCAGTTTTTAAGAACTCAGAGTCATGTTGAAAGTTAACTTAAGGTGTTTCCATTAGGTTTCCACACAGTAGTTTGGTGTAAAATTGAAATGTATACTATTGGTAATGTCAAAGCATTGTATGCCCTGAGAAAACAACTTTTTTGTCTTGCTCAACAGAAGCATGAAACAGGTTTCAAACAACTCAGAATCATGTGAGAAGTTGATTTAAGATGTTTGCATTAGGTTTGCACACAGTAGTTTGGTGTAAAATTGAAATGTATACTCTTGGTAATGTCAAAGCATTGCGTTCCCTGAGAAAATAACTTTTTTGTCTTGCTCAGCACAGGCATGAAAGCAGTTTTAAACAACTCAGAATCATGTGGAAAGTTAACTTAAACTGTTAACATTAGGTTTGCACCCAGTAGTTTGGTGTAAAATTGAAATGTATACTATTGGTAATGTCAAAGCGTTGTATGCCCTGAGAAAACAACTTTTTTGTCTTGCTCTGCAGAAGCATGAAACCATTTTTGAACATCTCATAATCATGTGGAAAGTTAACTTAAACTGTTAACATTAGGTTTGCACACAGTAGTTTGGTGTAAAATTGAAATGTATACTATTGGTAATGACAAAGCATTGTATGCCCTGAGAAAACAACTTTTTTGTCTTGCTCAACAGAAGCATGAAACAGGTTTTAAACAACTCAGAATCATGTGGGAAGTTGATTTAAGGAGTTTGCATTAGGTTTGCACACAGTAGTTTGGTGTAAAATTGAACTATATACTCTTGGTAATGTCAAAGCATTGCATGTTCTGAGAAAATAACTTTTTTGTCTTGCTCAGCACAGGCATGAAACCAGTTTTAAACAACTCAGAATCATGTGGAAAGTTAACTTAAACTGTTAACATTAGGTTTGCACACAGTAGTTTGGTGTAAAATTGAAGTGTATACTATTGGTAATGTCAAAGCATGCATGTCCTGAGAAAACAACTTTTTTGTCTTGCTCAACAGAGGCATGAAATCAGTTTTTAAGAACTCAGAGTCATGTTGAAAGTTAACTTAAGGTGTTTCCATTAGGTTTCCACACAGTAGTTTGGTGTAAAATTGAAATGTATACTATTGGTAATGTCAAAGCATTGTATGCCCTGAGAAAACAACTTTTTTGTCTTGCTCAACAGAAGCATGAAACAGGTTTTAAACAACTCAGAATCATGTGAGAAGTTGATTTAAGGTGTTTGCATTAGGTTTGCACACAGTAGTTTGGTGTAAAATTGAAATGTATACTCTTGGTAATGTCAAAGCATTGCGTTCCCTGAGAAAATAACTTTTTTGTCTTGCTCAGCACAGGCATGAAAGCAGTTTTAAACAACTCAGAATCATGTGGAAAGTTAACTTAAACTGTTAGCATTAGGTTTGCACGCAGTAGTTTGGTGTAAAATTGAAATGTATACTCTCGGAAATGTCAAAGCATTGCATGCCCTGAGAAAATAACTTTTTTGTCTTGCTCAGCACAGGGTTGAAACCAGTTTTAAACAACTCAGAATCATGTGGAAAGTTAACTTAAACTGTTAACATTAGGTTTGCACACAGTAGTTTGGTGTAAAATTGAAGTCTATAATATTGGTAATGTCAAAGCATGCATTAGGTTTGCACGCAGTAGTTTGGTGTAAAATTGAAATGTATACTCTCGGAAATGTCAAAGCATTGCATGCCCTGAGAAAATAACTTTTTTGTCTTGCTCAGCACAGGGTTGAAACCAGTTTTAAACAACTCAGAATCATGTGGAAAGTTAACTTAAACTGTTAACATTAGGTTTGCACACAGTAGTTTGGTGTAAAATTGAAGTCTATAATATTGGTAATGTCAAAGCATGCATGTCCTGAGAAAACAACTTTTTTGTCTTGCTCAACAGAGGCATGAAACAGGTTTTAAACAACTCAGAATCATGTGGAAAGTTAACTTAAACTGTTAACATTAGGTTTGCACACAGTAGTTTGGTGTAAAATTGAAGTGTATATTATTGGTAATGTCAAAGCATGCATGTCCTGAGAAAACAACTTTTTTGTCTTGCTCAACAGAGGCATGAAATCAGTTTTTAAGAACTCAGAATCATGTGGAAAGTTAACTTAAACTGTTAACATTAGGTTTGCACACAGTAGTTTGGTGTAAAATTGAAATGTATACTCTTGGTAATGTCAAAGCATTGCATGCCCTGAGAAAACAACTTTTTTCTCTTGCTCTGCAGAAGCATGAAACCAGTTTTAAACATCTCACAATCATGTGGAAAGTTATCTTAAACTGTTAACATTAGGTTTGCACACAGTAGTTTGGTGTAAAATTGAAATGTATACTCTTGGTAATGTCAAAGCATTGCATGCCCTGAGAAAATAACTTTTTTGTCTTGCTCAGCACAGGCATGAAACCAGTTTTAAACAACTCAGAATCATGTGGAAAGTTAACTTAAACTGTTACCATTAGGTTTGCACACAGTAGTTTGGTGTAAAATTGAAGTGTATACTATTGGTAATGACAAAGCATGCATGTCCTGAGAAAACAACTTTTTTGTCTTGCTGAACAGAGGCATGAAATCAGTTTTTAAGAACTCAGAGTCATGTTGAAAGTTAACTTAAGGTGTTTCCATTAGGTTTCCACACAGTAGTTTGGTGTAAAATTGAAGTGTATACTATTGGTAATGACAAAGCATGCATGTCCTGAGAAAACAACTTTTTTGTCTTGCTCAACAGAGGCATGAAATCAGTTTTTAAGAACTCAGAATCATGTGGAAAGTTAACTTGAGGTGTTTCCATTTGGTTTACACACAGTAGTTTGGTGTAAAATTGAAATGTATACTATTGGTAATGTCAAAGCATTGTATGCCCTGAGAAAACAACTTTGATTCTTGCTCAACAGAAGCATGAAACAGGTTTTAAACAACTCGTAATCATGTGAGAAGTTGATTTAAGGTATTTGCATTAGGTTTGCACACAGTAGTTTGGTGTAAAATTGAAATATATACTCTTGGTGATGTCAAAGCATTGCATGCCCTGAGAAAATAACTTTTTTGTCTTGCTCAGCACAGGCATGAAAGCAGTTTTAAACAACTCAGAATCATGTGGAAAGTTAACTTAAACTGTTAACATTAGGTTTGCACCCAGTAGTTTGGTGTAAAATTGAAATGTATACTATTGGTAATGTCAAAGCGTTGTATGCCCTGAGAAAACAACTTATTTGTCTTGCTCTGCAGAAGCATGAAACCAGTTTTGAACATCTCATAATCATGTGGAAAGTTAACTTAAACTGTTAACATTAGGTTTGCACACAGTAGTTTGGTGTAAAATTGAAATGTATACTATTGGTAATGACAAAGCATTGTATGCCCTGAGAAAACAACTTTTTTGTCTTGCTCAACAGAAGCATGAAACAGGTGTTCAACAACTCAGAATCATGTGGGAAGTTGATTTAAGGTGTTTCCATTAGGTTTCCACACAGTAGTTTGGTGTAAAATTGAAATGTATAGTCTTGGTAATGTCAAAGCATTGCATGCCCTGAGAAAATAACTTTTTTGTCCAGCTCAGCACAGGCATGAAACCAGTTTTAAACAACTCATAATCATGTGGAAAGAAACTTAAACTGTTAACATTAGGTTTGCACACAGTAGTTTGGTGTAAAATTGAAATGTATACTCTTGGTAATGTCAAAGCATTGCATGCCCTGAGAAAATAACTTTTTTGTCTTGCTCAGCACAGGCATGAAACCAGTTTTAAACAACTCAGAATCATGTGGAAAGTTAACTTAAACTGTTAACATTAGGTTTGCACACAGTAGTTTGGTGTAAAATTGAAGTGTATACTATTGGTAATGTCAAAGCATGCATGTCCTGAGAAAACAACTTTTTTGTCTTGCTGAACAGAGGCATGAAATCAGTTTTTAAGAACTCAGAGTCATGTTGAAAGTTAACTTAAGGTGTTTCCATTAGGTTTCCACACAGTAGTTTGGTGTAAAATTGAAATGTATACTATTGGTAATGTCAAAGCATTGTATGCCCTGAGAAAACAACTTTTTTGTCTTGCTCAACAGAAGCATGAAACAGGTTTCAAACAACTCAGAATCATGTGAGAAGTTGATTTAAGATGTTTGCATTAGGTTTGCACACAGTAGTTTGGTGTAAAATTGAAATGTATACTCTTGGTAATGTCAAAGCATTGCGTTCCCTGAGAAAATAACTTTTTTGTCTTGCTCAGCACAGGCATGAAAGCAGTTTTAAACAACTCAGAATCATGTGGAAAGTTAACTTAAACTGTTAACATTAGGCTTGCACCCAGTAGTTTGGTGTAAAATTGAAATGTATACTATTGGTAATGTCAAAGCGTTGTATGCCCTGAGAAAACAACTTTTTTGTCTTGCTCTGCAGAAGCATGAAACCATTTTTGAACATCTCATAATCATGTGGAAAGTTAACTTAAACTGTTAACATTAGGTTTGCACACAGTAGTTTGGTGTAAAATTGAAATGTATACTATTGGTAATGACAAAGCATTGTATGCCCTGAGAAAACAACTTTTTTGTCTTGCTCAACAGAAGCATGAAACAGGTTTTAAACAACTCAGAATCATGTGGGAAGTTGATTTAAGGAGTTTGCATTAGGTTTGCACACAGTAGTTTGGTGTAAAATTGAACTATATACTCTTGGTAATGTCAAAGCATTGCATGTTCTGAGAAAATAACTTTTTTGTCTTGCTCAGCACAGGCATGAAACCAGTTTTAAACAACTCAGAATCATGTGGAAAGTTAACTTAAACTGTTAACATTAGGTTTGCACACAGTAGTTTGGTGTAAAATTGAAGTGTATACTATTGGTAATGTCAAAGCATGCATGTCCTGAGAAAACAACTTTTTTGTCTTGCTCAACAGAGGCATGAAATCAGTTTTTAAGAACTCAGAGTCATGTTGAAAGTTAACTTAAGGTGTTTCCATTAGGTTTCCACACAGTAGTTTGGTGTAAAATTGAAATGTATACTATTGGTAATGTCAAAGCATTGTATGCCCTGAGAAAACAACTTTTTTGTCTTGCTCAACAGAAGCATGAAACAGGTTTTAAACAACTCAGAATCATGTGAGAAGTTGATTTAAGGTGTTTGCATTAGGTTTGCACACAGTAGTTTGGTGTAAAATTGAAATGTATACTCTTGGTAATGTCAAAGCATTGCGTTCCCTGAGAAAATAACTTTTTTGTCTTGCTCAGCACAGGCATGAAAGCAGTTTTAAACAACTCAGAGTCATGTGGAAAGTTAACTTAAACTGTTAACATTAGGTTTGCACCCAGTAGTTTGGTGTAAAATTGAAATGTATACTATTGGTAATGTCAAAGCGTTGTATGCCCTGAGAAAACAACTTTTTTGTCTTGCTCTGCAGAAGCATGAAACCATTTTTGAACATCTCATAATCATGTGGAAAGTTAACTTAAACTGTTAACATTAGGTTTGCACACAGTAGTTTGGTGTAAAATTGAAATGTATACTATTGGTAATGACAAAGCATTGTATGCCCTGAGAAAACAACTTTTTTGTCTTGCTCAACAGAAGCATGAAACAGGTGTTAAACAACTCAGAATCATGTGGGAAGTTGATTTAAGGTGTTTGCATTAGGTTTGCACGCAGTAGTTTGGTGTAAAATTGAAATGTATACTCTCGGAAATGTCAAAGCATTGCATGCCCTGAGAAAATAACTTTTTTGTCTTGCTCAGCAGAGGGTTGAAACCAGTTTTAAACAACTCAGAATCATGTGGAAAGTTAACTTAAACTGTTAACATTAGGTTTGCACACAGTAGTTTGGTGTAAAATTGAAGTCTATAATATTGGTAATGTCAAAGCATGCATGTCCTGAGAAAACAACTTTTTTGTCTTGCTCAACAGAGGCATGAAACAGGTTTTAAACAACTCAGAATCATGTGGAAAGTTAACTTAAACTGTTAACATTAGGTTTGCACACAGTAGTTTGGTGTAAAATTGAAGTGTATATTATTGGTAATGTCAAAGCATGCATGTCCTGAGAAAACAACTTTTTTGTCTTGCTCAACAGAGGCATGAAATCAGTTTTTAAGAACTCAGAATCATGTGGAAAGTTAACTTAAACTGTTAACATTAGGTTTGCACACAGTAGTTTGGTGTAAAATTGAAATGTATACTATTGGTAATGACAAAGCATTGTATGCCCTGAGAAAACAACTTTTTTGTCTTGCTCAACAGAAGCATGAAACAGGTGTTCAACAACTCAGAATCATGTGGGAAGTTGATTTAAGGTGTTTCCATTAGGTTTCCACACAGTAGTTTGGTGTAAAATTGAAATGTATAGTCTTGGTAATGTCAAAGCATTGCATGCCCTGAGAAAATAACTTTTTTGTCCAGCTCAGCACAGGCATGAAACCAGTTTTAAACAACTCATAATCATGTGGAAAGAAACTTAAACTGTTAACATTAGGTTTGCACACAGTAGTTTGGTGTATAATTGAAATGTATACTCTTGGTAATGTCAAAGCATTGCATGCCCTGAGAAAATAACTTTTTTGTCTTGCTCAGCACAGGCATGAAACCAGTTTTAAACAACTCAGAATCATGTGGAAAGTTAACTTAAACTGTTAACATTAGGTTTGCACACAGTAGTTTGGTGTAAAATTGAAGTGTATACTATTGGTAATGTCAAAGCATGCATGTCCTGAGAAAACAACTTTTTTGTCTTGCTGAACAGAGGCATGAAATCAGTTTTTAAGAACTCAGAGTCATGTTGAAAGTTAACTTAAGGTGTTTCCATTAGGTTTCCACACAGTAGTTTGGTGTAAAATTGAAATGTATACTATTGGTAATGTCAAAGCATTGTATGCCCTGAGAAAACAACTTTTTTGTCTTGCTCAACAGAAGCATGAAACAGGTTTCAAACAACTCAGAATCATGTGAGAAGTTGATTTAAGATGTTTGCATTAGGTTTGCACACAGTAGTTTGGTGTAAAATTGAAATGTATACTCTTGGTAATGTCAAAGCATTGCGTTCCCTGAGAAAATAACTTTTTTGTCTTGCTCAGCACAGGCATGAAAGCAGTTTTAAACAACTCAGAATCATGTGGAAAGTTAACTTAAACTGTTAACATTAGGTTTGCACCCAGTAGTTTGGTGTAAAATTGAAATGTATACTATTGGTAATGTCAAAGCGTTGTATGCCCTGAGAAAACAACTTTTTTGTCTTGCTCTGCAGAAGCATGAAACCATTTTTGAACATCTCATAATCATGTGGAAAGTTAACTTAAACTGTTAACATTAGGTTTGCACACAGTAGTTTGGTGTAAAATTGAAATGTATACTATTGGTAATGACAAAGCATTGTATGCCCTGAGAGAACAACTTTTTTGTCTTGCTCAACAGAAGCATGAAACAGGTTTTAAACAACTCATAATCATGTGGAAAGAAACTTAAACTGTTAACATTAGGTTTGCACACAGTAGTTTGGTGTAAAATTGAAATGTATACTCTTGGTAATGTCAAAGCATTGCATGCCATGAGAAAATAACTTTTTTGTCTTGCTCAGCACAGGCATGAAACCAGTTTTAAACAACTCAGAATCATGTGGAAAGTTAACTTAAACTGTTAACATTAGGTTTGCACACAGTAGTTTGGTGTAAAATTGAAGTGTATACTATTGGTAATGTCAAAGCATGCATGTCCTGAGAAAACAACTTTTTTGTCTTGCTGAACAGAGGCATGAAATCAGTTTTTAAGAACTCAGAGTCATGTTGAAAGTTAACTTAAGGTGTTTCCATTAGGTTTCCACACAGTAGTTTGGTGTAAAATTGAAATGTATACTATTGGTAATGTCAAAGCATTGTATGCCCTGAGAAAACAACTTTTTTGTCTTGCTCAACAGAAGCATGAAACAGGTTTTAAACAACTCAGAATCATGTGAGAAGTTGATTTAAGGTGTTTGCATTAGGTTTGCACACAGTAGTTTGGTGTAAAATTGAAATGTATACTCTTGGTAATGTCAAAGCATTGCGTTCCCTGAGAAAATAACTTTTTTGTCTTGCTCAGCACAGGCATGAAAGCAGTTTTAAACAACTCAGAATCATGTGGAAAGTTAACTTAAACTGTTAACATTAGGTTTGCACCCAGTAGTTTGGTGTAAAATTGAAATGTATACTATTGGTAATGTCAAAGCGTTGTATGCCCTGAGAAAACAACTTTTTTGTCTTGCTCTGCAGAAGCATGAAACCATTTTTGAACATCTCATAATCATGTGGAAAGTTAACTTAAACTGTTAACATTAGGTTTGCACACAGTAGTTTGGTGTAAAATTGAAATGTATACTATTGGTAATGACAAAGCATTGAATGCCCTGAGAAAACAACTTTTTTGTCTTGCTCAACAGAAGCATGAAACAGGTGTTAAACAACTCAGAATCATGTGGGAAGTTGATTTAAGGTGTTTGCATTAGGTTTGCACGCAGTAGTTTGGTGTAAAATTGAAATGTATACTCTCGGAAATGTCAAAGCATTGCATGCCCTGAGAAAATAACTTTTTTGTCTTGCTCAGCACAGGGTTGAAACCAGTTTTAAACAACTCAGAATCATGTGGAAAGTTAACTTAAACTGTTAACATTAGGTTTGCACACAGTAGTTTGGTGTAAAATTGAAGTCTATAATATTGGTAATGTCAAAGCATGCATGTCCTGAGAAAACAACTTTTTTGTCTTGCTCAACAGAGGCATGAAACAGGTTTTAAACAACTCAGAATCATGTGGAAAGTTAACTTAAACTGTTAACATTAGGTTTGCACACAGTAGTTTGGTGTAAAATTGAAGTGTATATTATTGGTAATGTCAAAGCATGCATGTCCTGAGAAAACAACTTTTTTGTCTTGCTCAACAGAGGCATGAAATCAGTTTTTAAGAACTCAGAATCATGTGGAAAGTTAACTTAAACTGTTAACATTAGGTTTGCACACAGTAGTTTGGTGTAAAATTGAAATGTATACTCTTGGTAATGTCAAAGCATTGCATGCCCTGAGAAAACAACTTTTTTCTCTTGCTCTGCAGAAGCATGAAACCAGTTTTAAACATCTCACAATCATGTGGAAAGTTATCTTAAACTGTTAACATTAGGTTTGCACACAGTAGTTTGGTGTAAAATTGAAATGTATACTCTTGGTAATGTCAAAGCATTACATGCCCTGAGAAAATAACTTTTTTGTCTTGCTCAGCACAGGCATGAAACCAGTTTTAAACAACTCAGAATCATGTGGAAAGTTAACTTAAACTGTTACCATTAGGTTTGCACACAGTAGTTTGGTGTAAAATTGAAGTGTATACTATTGGTAATGACAAAGCATGCATGTCCTGAGAAAACAACTTTTTTGTCTTGCTGAACAGAGGCATGAAATCAGTTTTTAAGAACTCAGAGTCATGTTGAAAGTTAACTTAAGGTGTTTCCATTAGGTTTCCACACAGTAGTTTGGTGTAAAATTGAAATGTATACTATTGGTAATGTCAAAGCATTGTATGCCCTGAGAAAACAACTTTTTTGTCTTGCTCAACAGAAGCATGAAACAGGTTTTAAACAACTCGTAATCATGTGAGAAGTTGATTTAAGGTGTTTGCATTAGGTTTGCACACAGTAGTTTGGTGTAAAATTGAAATATATACTATTGGTAATGACAAAGCATTGTATGCCCTGAGAAAACAACTTTTTTGTCTTGCTCAACAGAAGCATGAAACAGGTGTTAAACAACTCAGAATCATGTGGGAAGTTGATTTAAGGTGTTTGCATTAGGTTTGCACACAGTAGTTTGGTGTAAAATTGAAATGTATACTCTCGGAAATGTCAAAGCATTGCATGCCCTGAGAAAATAACTTTTTTGTCTTGCTCAGCACAGGGTTGAAACCAGTTTTAAACAACTCAGAATCATGTGGAAAGTTAACTTAAACTGTTAACATTAGGTTTGCACACAGTAGTTTGGTGTAAAATTGAAGTCTATAATATTGGTAATGTCAAAGCATTGTATGCCCTGAGAAAACAACTTTTTTGTCTTGCTCAACAGAAGCATGAAACAGGTTTTAAACAACTCAGAATCATGTGAGAAGTTGATTTAAGGTGTTTGCATTAGGTTTGCACACAGTAGTTTGGTGTAAAATTGAAATGTATAGTCTTGGTAATGTCAAAGCATTGCATGCCCTGAGAAAATAACTTTTTTGTCCAGCTCAGCACAGGCATGAAACCAGTTTTAAAAAACTCAGAATCATGTGGAAAGTTGATTTAAGGTGTTTCCATTAGGTTTCCACACAGTAGTTTGGTGTAAAATTGAAATGTATAGTCTTGGTAATGTCAAAGCATTGCATGCCCTGAGAAAATAACTTTTTTGTCCAGCTCAGCACAGGCATGAAATCAGTTTTAAACAACTCATAATCATGTGGAAAGAAACTTAAACTGTTAACATTAGGTTTGCACACAGTAGTTTGGTGTAAAATTGAAATGTATACTCTTGGTAATGTCAAAGCATTGCATGCCCTGAGAAAATAACTTTTTTGTCTTGCTCAGCACAGGCATGAAACCAGTTTTAAACAACTCAGAATCATGTGGAAAGTTAACTTAAACTGTTAACATTAGGTTTGCACACAGTAGTTTGGTGTAAAATTGAAGTGTATACTATTGGTAATGTCAAAGCATGCATGTCCTGAGAAAACAACTTTTTTGTCTTGCTGAACAGAGGCATGAAATCAGTTTTTAAGAACTCAGAGTCATGTTGAAAGTTAACTTAAGGTGTTTCCATTAGGTTTCCACACAGTAGTTTGGTGTAAAATTGAAATGTATACTATTGGTAATGTCAAAGCATTGTATGCCCTGAGAAAACAACTTTTTTGTCTTGCTCAACAGAAGCATGAAACAGGTTTTAAACAACTCAGAATCATGTGAGAAGTTGATTTAAGGTGTTTGCATTAGGTTTGCACACAGTAGTTTGGTGTAAAATTGAAATGTATACTCTTGGTAATGTCAAAGCATTGCGTTCCCTGAGAAAATAACTTTTTTGTCTTGCTCAGCACAGGCATGAAAGCAGTTTTAAACAACTCAGAATCATGTGGAAAGTTAACTTAAACTGTTAACATTAGGTTTGCACCCAGTAGTTTGGTGTAAAATTGAAATGTATACTATTGGTAATGTCAAAGCGTTGTATGCCCTGAGAAAACAACTTTTTTGTCTTGCTCTGCAGAAGCATGAAACCATTTTTGAACATCTCATAATCATGTGGAAAGTTAACTTAAACTGTTAACATTAGGTTTGCACACAGTAGTTTGGTGTAAAATTGAAATGTATACTATTGGTAATGACAAAGCATTGTATGCCCTGAGAAAACAACTTTTTTGTCTTGCTCAACAGAAGCATGAAACAGGTGTTAAACAACTCAGAATCATGTGGGAAGTTGATTTAAGGTGTTTGCATTAGGTTTGCACACAGTAGTTTGGTGTAAAATTGAAATGTATACTCTCGGAAATGTCAAAGCATTGCATGCCCTGAGAAAATAACTTTTTTGTCTTGCTCAGCACAGGGTTGAAACCAGTTTTAAACAACTCAGAATCATGTGGAAAGTTAACTTAAACTGTTAACATTAGGTTTGCACACAGTAGTTTGGTGTAAAATTGAAGTCTATAATATTGGTAATGTCAAAGCATGCATGTCCTGAGAAAACAACTTTTTTGTCTTGCTCAACAGAGGCATGAAACAGGTTTTAAACAACTCAGAATCATGTGGAAAGTTAACTTAAACTGTTAACATTAGGTTTGCACACAGTAGTTTGGTGTAAAATTGAAGTGTATATTATTGGTAATGTCAAAGCATGCATGTCCTGAGAAAACAACTTTTTTGTCTTGCTCAACAGAGGCATGAAATCAGTCTTTAAGAACTCAGAATCATGTTGAAAGTTAACTTAAGGTGTTTCCATTAGGTTTCCACACAGTAGTTTGATGTAAAATTGAAATGTATACTATTGGTAATGTAAAAGCATTGTATGCCCTGAGAAAACAACTTTTTTGTCTTGCTCAACAGAAGCATGAAACAGGTTTTAAACAACTCAGAATCATGTGAGAAGTTGATTTCAGGTGTTTGCATTAGGTTTGCACACAGTAGTTTGGTGTAAAATTGAAATGTATAGTCTTGGTAATGTCAAAGCATTGCATGCCCTGAGAAAATAACTTTTTTGTCCAGCTCAGCACAGGCATGAAACCAGTTTTAAACAACTCAGAATCATGTGGAAAGTTGATTTAAGGTGTTTCCATTAGGTTTCCACACAGTAGTTTGGTGTAAAATTGAAATGTATACTCTTGGTAATGTCAAAGCGTTGTATGCCCTGAGAAAACAACTTTTTTGTCTTACTCTGCAGAAGCATGAAAACAGTTTTAAACATCTCATAATCATGTGGAAAGAAACTTAAACTGTTAACATTAGGTTTGCACACAGTAGTTTGGTGTAAAATTGAAATGTATACTCTTGGTAATGTCAAAGCATTGCATGCCCTGAGAAAATAACTTTTTTGTCTTGCTCAGCACAGGCATGAAACCAGTTTTAAACAACTCAGAATCATGTGGAAAGTTAACTTAAACTGTTAACATTAGGTTTGCACACAGTAGTTTGGTGTAAAATTGAAGTCTATAATATTGGTAATGTCAAAGCATGCATGTCCTGAGAAAACAACTTTTTTGTCTTGCTCAACAGAGGCATGAAACAGGTTTTAAACAACTCAGAATCATGTGGAAAGTTAACTTAAACTGTTAACATTAGGTTTGCACACAGTAGTTTGGTGTAAAATTGAAGTGTATATTATTGGTAATGTCAAAGCATGCATGTCCTGAGAAAACAACTTTTTTGTCTTGCTCAACAGAGGCATGAAATCAGTTTTTAAGAACTCAGAATCATGTGGAAAGTTAACTTAAACTGTTAACATTAGGTTTACACACAGTAGTTTGGTGTAAAATTGAAATGTATACTATTGGTAATGTCAAAGCATTGTATGCCCTGAGAAAACAACTTTTTTGTCTTGCTCAACAGAAGCATGAAACAGGTTTTAAACAACTCAGAATCATGTGAGAAGTTGATTTAAGGTGTTTGTATTAGGTTTGCACACAGTAGTTTGGTGTAAAATTGAAATGTATACTCTTGGTAATGTCAAAGAATTGCATTCCCTGAGAAAACAACTTTTTTGTCTTGCTCTGCAGAAGCATGAAACCAGTTTTAAACATCTCACAATCATGTGGAAAGTTATCTTAAACTGTTAACATTAGGTTTGCACACAGTAGTTTGGTGTAAAATTGAAATGTATACTCTTGGTAATGTCAAAGCATTGCATGCCCTGAGAAAATAACTTTTTTGTCTTGCTCAGCACAGGCATGAAACCAGTTTTAAACAACTCAGAATCATGTGGAAAGTTAACTTAAACTGTTAACATTAGGTTTGCACACAGTAGTGTGGTGTAAAATTGAAGTGTATACTATTGGTAATGACAAAGCATGCATGTCCTGAGAAAACAACTTTTTTGTCTTGCTCAACAGAGGCATGAAATCAGTTTTTAAGAACTCAGAATCATGTGGAAAGTTAACTTAAGGTGTTTCCATTTGGTTTACACACAGTAGTTTGGTGTAAAATTGAAATGTATACTATTGGTAATGTCAAAGCATTGTATGCCCTGAGAAAACAACTTTGATTCTTGCTCAACAGAAGCATGAAACAGGTTTTAAACAACTCGTAATCATGTGAGAAGTTGATTTAAGGTATTTGCATTAGGTTTGCACACAGTAGTTTGGTGTAAAATTGAAATATATAGTCTTGGTGATGTCAAAGCATTGCATGCCCTGAGAAAATAACTTTTTTGTCTTGCTCAGCACAGGCATGAAAGCAGTTTTAAACAACTCAGAATCATGTGGAAAGTTAACTTAAACTGTTAACATTAGGTTTGCACCCAGTAGTTTGGTGTAAAATTGAAATGTATACTATTGGTAATGTCAAAGCGTTGTATGCCCTGAGAAAACAACTTATTTGTCTTGCTCTGCAGAAGCATGAAACCAGTTTTGAACATCTCATAATCATGTGGAAAGTTAACTTAAACTGTTAACATTAGGTTTGCACACAGTAGTTTGGTGTAAAATTGAAATGTATACTATTGGTAATGACAAAGCATTGTATGCCCTGAGAAAACAGCTTTTTTGTCTTGCTCAACAGAAGCATGAAACAGGTGTTAAACAACTCAGAATCATGTGGGAAGTTGATTTAAGGAGTTTGCATTAGGTTTGCACACAGTAGTTTGGTGTAAAATTGAACTATATACTCTTGGTAATGTCAAAGCATTGCATGTTCTGAGAAAATAACTTTTTTGTCTTGCTCAGCACAGGCATGAAACCAGTTTTAAACAACTCAGAATCATGTGGAAAGTTAACTTAAACTGTTAACATTAGGTTTGCACACAGTAGTTTGGTGTAAAATTGAAGTGTATACTATTGGTAATGTCAAAGCATGCATGTCCTGAGAAAACAACTTTTTTGTCTTGCTCAACAGAGGCATGAAATCAGTTTTTAAGAACTCAGAGTCATGTTGAAAGTTAACTTAAGGTGTTTCCATTAGGTTTCCACACAGTAGTTTGGTGTAAAATTGAAATGTATACTATTGGTAATGTCAAAGCATTGTATGCCCTGAGAAAACAACTTTTTTGTCTTGCTCAACAGAAGCATGAAACAGGTTTTAAACAACTCAGAATCATGTGAGAAGTTGATTTAAGGTGTTTGCATTAGGTTTGCACACAGTAGTTTGGTGTAAAATTGAAATGTATACTCTTGGTAATGTCAAAGCATTGCGTTCCCTGAGAAAATAACTTTTTTGTCTTGCTCAGCACAGGCATGAAAGCAGTTTTAAACAACTCAGAATCATGTGGAAAGTTAACTTAAACTGTTAACATTAGGTTTGCACCCAGTAGTTTGGTGTAAAATTGAAATGTATACTATTGGTAATGTCAAAGCGTTGTATGCCCTGAGAAAACAACTTTTTTGTCTTGCTCAACAGAAGCATGAAACAGGTGTTAAACAACTCAGAATCATGTGGGAAGTTGATTTAAGGTGTTTGCATTAGGTTTGCACGCAGTAGTTTGGTGTAAAATTGAAATGTATACTCTCGGAAATGTCAAAGCATTGCATGCCCTGAGAAAATAACTTTTTTGTCTTGCTCAGCACAGGGTTGAAACCAGTTTTAAACAACTCAGAATCATGTGGAAAGTTAACTTAAACTGTTAACATTAGGTTTGCACCCAGCAGTTTGGTGTAAAATTGAAATGTATACTCTTGGACATGTCAAAGCATTGCGTGCCCTGAGAAAATAACTTTTTTGTCTTGCTCAGCACAGGCATGAAACAGGTTTTAAACAACTCAGAATCATGTGAGAAGTTGATTTAAGGTGTTTGCATTAGGTTTGCACACAGTAGTTTGGTGTAAAATTGAAATGTATACAATGGTAATGTCAAAGCATTGCGTTCCCTGAGAAAATAACTTTTTTGTCTTGCTCAGCACAGGCATGAAAGCAGTTTTAAACAACTCAGAATCATGTGGAAAGTTAACTTAAACTGTTAACATTAGGTTTGCACCCAGTAGTTTGGTGTAAAATTGAAATGTATACTATTGGTAATGTCAAAGCGTTGTATGCCCTGAGAAAACAACTTTTTTGTCTTGCTCTGCAGAAGCATGAAACCATTTTTGAACATCTCATAATCATGTGGAAAGTTAAATTAAACTGTTAACATTAGGTTTGCACACAGTAGTTTGGTGTAAAATTGAAATGTATACTATTGGTAATGACAAAGCATTGTATGCCCTGAGAAAACAACTTTTTTGTCTTGCTCAACAGAAGCATGAAACAGGTGTTAAACAACTCAGAATCATGTGGGAAGTTGATTTAAGGTGTTTGCATTAGGTTTGCACGCAGTAGTTTGGTGTAAAATTGAAATGTATAGTCTCGGAAATGTCAAAGCATTGCATGCCCTGAGAAAATAACTTTTTTGTCTTGCTCAGCACAGGGTTGAAACCAGTTTTAAACAACTCAGAATCATGTGGAAAGTTAACTTAAACTGTTAACATTAGGTTTGCACACAGTAGTTTGGTGTAAAATTGAAGTCTATAATATTGGTAATGTCAAAGCATGCATGTCCTGAGAAAACAACTTTTTTGTCTTGCTCAACAGAGGCATGAAACAGGTTTTAAACAACTCAGAATCATGTGGAAAGTTAACTTAAACTGTTAACATTAGGTTTGCACACAGTAGTTTGGTGTAAAATTGAAGTGTATATTATTGGTAATGTCAAAGCATGCATGTCCTGAGAAAACAACTTTTTTGTCTTGCTCAACAGAGGCATCAAATCAGTTTTTAAGAACTCAGAATCATGTGGAAAGTTAACTTAAACTGTTAACATTAGGTTTGCACACAGTAGTTTGGTGTAAAATTGAAATGTATACTCTTGGTAATGTCAAAGCATTGCATGCCCTGAGAAAACAACTTTTTTCTCTTGCTCTGCAGAAGCATGAAACCAGTTTTAAACAACTCATAATCATGTGGAAAGAAACTTAAACTGTTAACATTAGGTTTGCACAGAGTAGTTTGGTGTAAAATTGAAATGTATACTCTTGGTAATGTCAAAGCATTGCAAGCCCTGAGAAAATAACTTTTTTGTCTTGCTCAGCACAGGCATGAAAGCAGTTTTAAACAACTCAGAATCATGTGGAAAGTTAACTTAAACTGTTAACATTAGGTTTGCACACAGTAGTTTGGTGTAAAATTGAAGTGTATACTATTGGTAATGTCAAAGCATGCATGTCCTGAGAAAACAACTTTTTTGTCTTGCTGAACAGAGGCATGAAATCAGTTTTTAAGAACTCAGAGTCATGTTGAAAGTTAACTTAAGGTGTTTCCATTAGGTTTCCACACAGTAGTTTGGTGTAAAATTGAAATGTATACTATTGGTAATGTCAAAGCATTGTATGCCCTGAGAAAACAACTTTTTTGTCTTGCTCAACAGAAGCATGAAACAGGTTTTAAACAACTCACAATCATGTGAGAAGTTGATTTAAGGTGTTTGCATTAGGTTTGCACACAGTAGTTTGGTGTAAAATTGAAATGTATAGTCTTGGTAATGTCAAAGCATTGCATGCCCTGAGAAAATAACTTTTTTGTCCAGCTCAGCACAGGCATGAAACCAGTTTTAAAAAACTCAGAATCATGTGGAAAGTTGATTTAAGGTGTTTCCATTAGGTTTCCACACAGTAGTTTGGTGTAAAATTGAAATGTATAGTCTTGGTAATGTCAAAGCATTGCATGCCCTGAGAAAATAACTTTTTTGTCCAGCTCAGCACAGGCATGAAACCAGTTTTAAACAACTCATAATCATGTGGAAAGAAACTTAAACTGTTAACATTAGGTTTGCACACAGTAGTTTGGTGTAAAATTGAAATGTATACTATTGGTAATGTCAAAGCATTGTATGCCCTGAGAAAACAACTTTTTTGTCTTGCTCAACAGAAGCATGAAACAGGTTTTAAACAACTCGTAATCATGTGAGAAGTTGATTTAAGGTGTTTGCATTAGGTTTGCACACAGTAGTTTGGTGTAAAATTGAAATATATAGTCTTGGTGATGTCAAAGCATTGCATGCCCTGAGAAAATAACTTTTTTGTCTTGCTCAGCACAGGCATGAAAGCAGTTCTAAACAACTCAGAATCATGTGGAAAGTTAACTTAAACTGTTAACATTAGGTTTGCACCCAGTAGTTTGGTGTAAAATTGAAATGTATACTATTGGTAATGTCAAAGCGTTGTATGCCCTGAGAAAACAACTTTTTTGTCTTGCTCTGCAGAAGCATGAAACCAGTTTTGAACATCTCATAATCATGTGGAAAGTTAACTTAAACTGTTAACATTAGGTTTGCACACAGTAGTTTGGTGTAAAATTGAAATGTATACTATTGGTAATGACAAAGCATTGTATGCCCTGAGAAAACAACTTTTTTGTCTTGCTCATCAGAAGCATGAAACAGGTGTTAAACAACTCAGAATCATGTGGGAAGTTGATTTAAGGTGTTTGCATTAGGTTTGCACGCAGTAGTTTGGTGTAAAATTGAAATGTATAGTCTCGGAAATGTCAAAGCATTGCATGCCCTGAGAAAATAACTTTTTTGTCTTGCTCAGCACAGGGTTGAAACCAGTTTTAAACAACTCAGAATCATGTGGAAAGTTAACTTAAACTGTTAACATTAGGTTTGCACACAGTAGTTTGGTGTAAAATTGAAGTCTATAATATTGGTAATGTCAAAGCATGCATGTCCTGAGAAAACAACTTTTTTGTCTTGCTCAACAGAGGCATGAAACAGGTTTTAAACAACTCAGAATCATGTGGAAAGTTAACTTAAACTGTTAACATTAGGTTTGCACACAGTAGTTTGGTGTAAAATTGAAGTGTATATTATTGGTAATGTCAAAGCATGCATGTCCTGAGAAAACAACTTTTTTGTCTTGCTCAACAGAGGCATCAAATCAGTTTTTAAGAACTCAGAATCATGTGGAAAGTTAACTTAAACTGTTAACATTAGGTTTGCACACAGTAGTTTGGTGTAAAATTGAAATGTATACTCTTGGTAATGTCAAAGCATTGCATGCCCTGAGAAAACAACTTTTTTCTCTTGCTCTGCAGAAGCATGAAACCAGTTTTAAACAACTCATAATCATGTGGAAAGAAACTTAAACTGTTAACATTAGGTTTGCACAGAGTAGTTTGGTGTAAAATTGAAATGTATACTCTTGGTAATGTCAAAGCATTGCAAGCCCTGAGAAAATAACTTTTTTGTCTTGCTCAGCACAGGCATGAAACCAGTTTTAAACAACTCAGAATCATGTGGAAAGTTAACTTAAACTGTTAACATTAGGTTTGCACACAGTAGTTTGGTGTAAAATTGAAGTGTATACTATTGGTAATGTCAAAGCATGCATGTCCTGAGAAAACAACTTTTTTGTCTTGCTGAACAGAGGCATGAAATCAGTTTTTAAGAACTCAGAGTCATGTTGAAAGTTAACTTAAGGTGTTTCCATTAGGTTTCCACACAGTAGTTTGGTGTAAAATTGAAATGTATACTATTGGTAATGTCAAAGCATTGTATGCCCTGAGAAAACAACTTTTTTGTCTTGCTCAACAGAAGCATGAAACAGGTTTTAAACAACTCACAATCATGTGAGAAGTTGATTTAAGGTGTTTGCATTAGGTTTGCACACAGTAGTTTGGTGTAAAATTGAAATGTATAGTCTTGGTAATGTCAAAGCATTGCATGCCCTGAGAAAATAACTTTTTTGTCCAGCTCAGCACAGGCATGAAACCAGTTTTAAAAAACTCAGAATCATGTGGAAAGTTGATTTAAGGTGTTTCCATTAGGTTTCCACACAGTAGTTTGGTGTAAAATTGAAATGTATAGTCTTGGTAATGTCAAAGCATTGCATGCCCTGAGAAAATAACTTTTTTGTCCAGCTCAGCACAGGCATGAAACCAGTTTTAAACAACTCATAATCATGTGGAAAGAAACTTAAACTGTTAACATTAGGTTTGCACACAGTAGTTTGGTGTAAAATTGAAATGTATACTATTGGTAATGTCAAAGCATTGTATGCCCTGAGAAAACAACTTTTTTGTCTTGCTCAACAGAAGCATGAAACAGGTTTTAAACAACTCGTAATCATGTGAGAAGTTGATTTAAGGTGTTTGCATTAGGTTTGCACACAGTAGTTTGGTGTAAAATTGAAATATATAGTCTTGGTGATGTCAAAGCATTGCATGCCCTGAGAAAATAACTTTTTTGTCTTGCTCAGCACAGGCATGAAAGCAGTTCTAAACAACTCAGAATCATGTGGAAAGTTAACTTAAACTGTTAACATTAGGTTTGCACCCAGTAGTTTGGTGTAAAATTGAAATGTATACTATTGGTAATGTCAAAGCGTTGTATGCCCTGAGAAAACAACTTTTTTGTCTTGCTCTGCAGAAGCATGAAACCAGTTTTGAACATCTCATAATCATGTGGAAAGTTAACTTAAACTGTTAACATTAGGTTTGCACACAGTAGTTTGGTGTAAAATTGAAATGTATACTATTGGTAATGACAAAGCATTGTATGCCCTGAGAAAACAACTTTTTTGTCTTGCTCATCAGAAGCATGAAACAGGTGTTAAACAACTCAGAATCATGTGGGAAGTTGATTTAAGGTGTTTGCATTAGGTTTGCACACAGTAGTTTGGTGTAAAATTGAAATGTATACTCTCGGAAATGTCAAAGCATTGCATGCCCTGAGAAAATAACTTTTTTGTCTTGCTCAGCACAGGGTTGAAACCAGTTTTAAACAACTCAGAATCATGTGGAAAGTTAACTTAAACTGTTAACATTAGGTTTGCACACAGTAGTTTGGTGTAAAATTGAAGTCTATAATATTAGTAATGTCAAAGCATTGTATGCCCTGAGAAAACAACTTTTTTGCCTTGCTCAACAGAAGCATGAAACAGGTTTTAAACAACTCACAATCATGTGAGAAGTTGATTTAAGGTGTTTGCATTAGGTTTGCACACAGTAGTTTGGTGTAAAATTGAAATGTATAGTCTTGGTAATGTCAAAGCATTGCATGCCCTGAGAAAATAACTTTTTTGTCCAGCTCAGCACAGGCATGAAACCAGTTTTAAAAAACTCAGAATCATGTGGAAAGTTGATTTAAGGTGTTTCCATTAGGTTTCCACACAGTAGTTTGGTGTAAAATTGAAATGTATAGTCTTGGTAATGTCAAAGCATTGCATGCCCTGAGAAAATAACTTTTTTGTCCAGCTCAGCACAGGCATGAAACCAGTTTTAAACAACTCATAATCATGTGGAAAGAAACTTAAACTGTTAACATTAGGTTTGCACACAGTAGTTTGGTGTAAAATTGAAATGTATACTCTTGGTAATGTCAAAGCATTGCATGCCCTGAGAAAATAACTTTTTTGTCTTGCTCAGCACAGGCATGAAACCAGTTTTAAACAACTCAGAATCATGTGGAAAGTTAACTTAAACTGTTAACATTAGGTTTGCACACAGTAGTTTGGTGTAAAATTGAAGTGTATACTATTGGTAATGTCAAAGCATGCATGTCCTGAGAAAACAACTTTTTTGTCTTGCTCAACAGAGGCATGAAATCAGTTTTTAAGAACTCAGAGTCATGTTGAAAGTTAACTTAAGGTGTTTCCATTAGGTTTCCACACAGTAGTTTGGTGTAAAATTGAAATGTATACTATTGGTAATGTCAAAGCATTGTATGCCCTGAGAAAACAACTTTTTTGTCTTGCTCAACAGAAGCATGAAACAGGTTTTAAACAACTCAGAATCATGTGAGAAGTTGATTTAAGGTGTTTGCATTAGGTTTGCACACAGTAGTTTGGTGTAAAATTGAAATGTATACTCTTGGTAATGTCAAAGCATTGCGTTCCCTGAGAAAATAACTTTTTTGTCTTGCTCAGCACAGGCATGAAAGCAGTTTTAAACAACTCAGAATCATGTGGAAAGTTAACTTAAACTGTTAACATTAGGTTTGCACCCAGTAGTTTGGTGTAAAATTGAAATGTATACTATTGGTAATGTCAAAGCGTTGTATGCCCTGAGAAAACAACTTTTTTGTCTTGCTCTGCAGAAGCATGAAACCATTTTTGAACATCTCATAATCATGTGGAAAGTTAACTTAAACTGTTAACATTAGGTTTGCACACAGTAGTTTGGTGTAAAATTGAAATGTATACTATTGGTAATGACAAAGCATTGTATGCCCTGAGAAAACAACTTTTTTGTCTTGCTCAACAGAAGCATGAAACAGGTGTTAAACAACTCAGAATCATGTGGGAAGTTGATTTAAGGTGTTTGCATTAGGTTTGCACACAGTAGTTTGGTGTAAAATTGAAATGTATACTCTTGGTAATGTCAAAGCATTGCATGCCCTGAGAAAACAACTTTTTTCTCTTGCTCTGCAGAAGCATGAAACCAGTTTTAAACATCTCACAATCATGTGGAAAGTTATCTTAAACTGTTAACATTAGGTTTGCACACAGTAGTTTGGTGTAAAATTGAAATGTATACTCTTGGTAATGTCAAAGCATTACATGCCCTGAGAAAATAACTTTTTTGTCTTGCTCAGCACAGGCATGAAACCAGTTTTAAACAACTCAGAATCATGTGGAAAGTTAACTTAAACTGTTACCATTAGGTTTGCACACAGTAGTTTGGTGTAAAATTGAAGTGTATACTATTGGTAATGACAAAGCATGCATGTCCTGAGAAAACAACTTTTTTGTCTTGCTGAACAGAGGCATGAAATCAGTTTTTAAGAACTCAGAGTCATGTTGAAAGTTAACTTAAGGTGTTTCCATTAGGTTTCCACACAGTAGTTTGGTGTAAAATTGAAATGTATACTATTGGTAATGTCAAAGCATTGTATGCCCTGAGAAAACAACTTTTTTGTCTTGCTCAACAGAAGCATGAAACAGGTTTTAAACAACTCGTAATCATGTGAGAAGTTGATTTAAGGTGTTTGCATTAGGTTTGCACACAGTAGTTTGGTGTAAAATTGAAATATATACTATTGGTAATGACAAAGCATTGTATGCCCTGAGAAAACAACTTTTTTGTCTTGCTCAACAGAAGCATGAAACAGGTGTTAAACAACTCAGAATCATGTGGGAAGTTGATTTAAGGTGTTTGCATTAGGTTTGCACACAGTAGTTTGGTGTAAAATTGAAATGTATACTCTCGGAAATGTCAAAGCATTGCATGCCCTGAGAAAATAACTTTTTTGTCTTGCTCAGCACAGGGTTGAAACCAGTTTTAAACAACTCAGAATCATGTGGAAAGTTAACTTAAACTGTTAACATTAGGTTTGCACACAGTAGTTTGGTGTAAAATTGAAGTCTATAATATTGGTAATGTCAAAGCATTGTATGCCCTGAGAAAACAACTTTTTTGTCTTGCTCAACAGAAGCATGAAACAGGTTTTAAACAACTCAGAATCATGTGAGAAGTTGATTTAAGGTGTTTGCATTAGGTTTGCACACAGTAGTTTGGTGTAAAATTGAAATGTATAGTCTTGGTAATGTCAAAGCATTGCATGCCCTGAGAAAATAACTTTTTTGTCCAGCTCAGCACAGGCATGAAACCAGTTTTAAAAAACTCAGAATCATGTGGAAAGTTGATTTAAGGTGTTTCCATTAGGTTTCCACACAGTAGTTTGGTGTAAAATTGAAATGTATAGTCTTGGTAATGTCAAAGCATTGCATGCCCTGAGAAAATAACTTTTTTGTCCAGCTCAGCACAGGCATGAAATCAGTTTTAAACAACTCATAATCATGTGGAAAGAAACTTAAACTGTTAACATTAGGTTTGCACACAGTAGTTTGGTGTAAAATTGAAATGTATACTCTTGGTAATGTCAAAGCATTGCATGCCCTGAGAAAATAACTTTTTTGTCTTGCTCAGCACAGGCATGAAACCAGTTTTAAACAACTCAGAATCATGTGGAAAGTTAACTTAAACTGTTAACATTAGGTTTGCACACAGTAGTTTGGTGTAAAATTGAAGTGTATACTATTGGTAATGTCAAAGCATGCATGTCCTGAGAAAACAACTTTTTTGTCTTGCTGAACAGAGGCATGAAATCAGTTTTTAAGAACTCAGAGTCATGTTGAAAGTTAACTTAAGGTGTTTCCATTAGGTTTCCACACAGTAGTTTGGTGTAAAATTGAAATGTATACTATTGGTAATGTCAAAGCATTGTATGCCCTGAGAAAACAACTTTTTTGTCTTGCTCAACAGATGCATGAAACAGGTTTTAAACAACTCAGAATCATGTGAGAAGTTGATTTAAGGTGTTTGCATTAGGTTTGCACACAGTAGTTTGGTGTAAAATTGAAATGTATACTCTTGGTAATGTCAAAGCATTGCGTTCCCTGAGAAAATAACTTTTTTGTCTTGCTCAGCACAGGCATGAAAGCAGTTTTAAACAACTCAGAATCATGTGGAAAGTTAACTTAAACTGTTAACATTAGGTTTGCACCCAGTAGTTTGGTGTAAAATTGAAATGTATACTATTGGTAATGTCAAAGCGTTGTATGCCCTGAGAAAACAACTTTTTTGTCTTGCTCTGCAGAAGCATGAAACCATTTTTGAACATCTCATAATCATGTGGAAAGTTAACTTAAACTGTTAACATTAGGTTTGCACACAGTAGTTTGGTGTAAAATTGAAATGTATACTATTGGTAATGACAAAGCATTGTATGCCCTGAGAAAACAACTTTTTTGTCTTGCTCAACAGAAGCATGAAACAGGTGTTAAACAACTCAGAATCATGTGGGAAGTTGATTTAAGGTGTTTGCATTAGGTTTGCACACAGTAGTTTGGTGTAAAATTGAAATGTATACTCTCGGAAATGTCAAAGCATTGCATGCCCTGAGAAAATAACTTTTTTGTCTTGCTCAGCACAGGGTTGAAACCAGTTTTAAACAACTCAGAATCATGTGGAAAGTTGATTTAAGGTGTTTCCATTAGGTTTCCACACAGTAGTTTGGTGTAAAATTGAAATGTATACTCTTGGTAATGTCAAAGCGTTGTATGCCCTGAGAAAACAACTTTTTTGTCTTACTCTGCAGAAGCATGAAAACAGTTTTAAACATCTCATAATCATGTGGAAAGAAACTTAAACTGTTAACATTAGGTTTGCACACAGTAGTTTGGTGTAAAATTGAAATGTATACTCTTGGTAATGTCAAAGCATTGCATGCCCTGAGAAAATAACTTTTTTGTCTTGCTCAGCACAGGCATGAAACCAGTTTTAAACAACTCAGAATCATGTGGAAAGTTAACTTAAACTGTTAACATTAGGTTTGCACACAGTAGTTTGGTGTAAAATTGAAGTCTATAATATTGGTAATGTCAAAGCATGCATGTCCTGAGAAAACAACTTTTTTGTCTTGCTCAACAGAGGCATGAAACAGGTTTTAAACAACTCAGAATCATGTGGAAAGTTAACTTAAACTGTTAACATTAGGTTTGCACACAGTAGTTTGGTGTAAAATTGAAGTGTATATTATTGGTAATGTCAAAGCATGCATGTCCTGAGAAAACAACTTTTTTGTCTTGCTCAACAGAGGCATGAAATCAGTTTTTAAGAACTCAGAATCATGTGGAAAGTTAACTTAAACTGTTAACATTAGGTTTACACACAGTAGTTTGGTGTAAAATTGAAATGTATACTATTGGTAATGTCAAAGCATTGTATGCCCTGAGAAAACAACTTTTTTGTCTTGCTCAACAGAAGCATGAAACAGGTTTTAAACAACTCAGAATCATGTGAGAAGTTGATTTAAGGTGTTTGTATTAGGTTTGCACACAGTAGTTTGGTGTAAAATTGAAATGTATACTCTTGGTAATGTCAAAGAATTGCATTCCCTGAGAAAACAACTTTTTTGTCTTGCTCTGCAGAAGCATGAAACCAGTTTTAAACATCTCACAATCATGTGGAAAGTTATCTTAAACTGTTAACATTAGGTTTGCACACAGTAGTTTGGTGTAAAATTGAAATGTATACTCTTGGTAATGTCAAAGCATTGCATGCCCTGAGAAAATAACTTTTTTGTCTTGCTCAGCACAGGCATGAAACCAGTTTTAAACAACTCAGAATCATGTGGAAAGTTAACTTAAACTGTTAACATTAGGTTTGCACACAGTAGTGTGGTGTAAAATTGAAGTGTATACTATTGGTAATGACAAAGCATGCATGTCCTGAGAAAACAACTTTTTTGTCTTGCTCAACAGAGGCATGAAATCAGTTTTTAAGAACTCAGAATCATGTGGAAAGTTAACTTAAGGTGTTTCCATTTGGTTTACACACAGTAGTTTGGTGTAAAATTGAAATGTATACTATTGGTAATGTCAAAGCATTGTATGCCCTGAGAAAACAACTTTGATTCTTGCTCAACAGAAGCATGAAACAGGTTTTAAACAACTCGTAATCATGTGAGAAGTTGATTTAAGGTATTTGCATTAGGTTTGCACACAGTAGTTTGGTGTAAAATTGAAATATATAGTCTTGGTGATGTCAAAGCATTGCATGCCCTGAGAAAATAACTTTTTTGTCTTGCTCAGCACAGGCATGAAAGCAGTTTTAAACAACTCAGAATCATGTGGAAAGTTAACTTAAACTGTTAACATTAGGTTTGCACCCAGTAGTTTGGTGTAAAATTGAAATGTATACTATTGGTAATGTCAAAGCGTTGTATGCCCTGAGAAAACAACTTATTTGTCTTGCTCTGCAGAAGCATGAAACCAGTTTTGAACATCTCATAATCATGTGGAAAGTTAACTTAAACTGTTAACATTAGGTTTGCACACAGTAGTTTGGTGTAAAATTGAAATGTATACTATTGGTAATGACAAAGCATTGTATGCCCTGAGAAAACAGCTTTTTTGTCTTGCTCAACAGAAGCATGAAACAGGTGTTAAACAACTCAGAATCATGTGGGAAGTTGATTTAAGGAGTTTGCATTAGGTTTGCACACAGTAGTTTGGTGTAAAATTGAACTATATACTCTTGGTAATGTCAAAGCATTGCATGTTCTGAGAAAATAACTTTTTTGTCTTGCTCAGCACAGGCATGAAACCAGTTTTAAACAACTCAGAATCATGTGGAAAGTTAACTTAAACTGTTAACATTAGGTTTGCACACAGTAGTTTGGTGTAAAATTGAAGTGTATACTATTGGTAATGTCAAAGCATGCATGTCCTGAGAAAACAACTTTTTTGTCTTGCTCAACAGAGGCATGAAATCAGTTTTTAAGAACTCAGAGTCATGTTGAAAGTTAACTTAAGGTGTTTCCATTAGGTTTCCACACAGTAGTTTGGTGTAAAATTGAAATGTATACTATTGGTAATGTCAAAGCATTGTATGCCCTGAGAAAACAACTTTTTTGTCTTGCTCAACAGAAGCATGAAACAGGTTTTAAACAACTCAGAATCATGTGAGAAGTTGATTTAAGGTGTTTGCATTAGGTTTGCACACAGTAGTTTGGTGTAAAATTGAAATGTATACTCTTGGTAATGTCAAAGCATTGCGTTCCCTGAGAAAATAACTTTTTTGTCTTGCTCAGCACAGGCATGAAAGCAGTTTTAAACAACTCAGAATCATGTGGAAAGTTAACTTAAACTGTTAACATTAGGTTTGCACCCAGTAGTTTGGTGTAAAATTGAAATGTATACTATTGGTAATGTCAAAGCGTTGTATGCCCTGAGAAAACAACTTTTTTGTCTTGCTCAACAGAAGCATGAAACAGGTGTTAAACAACTCAGAATCATGTGGGAAGTTGATTTAAGGTGTTTGCATTAGGTTTGCACGCAGTAGTTTGGTGTAAAATTGAAATGTATACTCTCGGAAATGTCAAAGCATTGCATGCCCTGAGAAAATAACTTTTTTGTCTTGCTCAGCACAGGGTTGAAACCAGTTTTAAACAACTCAGAATCATGTGGAAAGTTAACTTAAACTGTTAACATTAGGTTTGCACCCAGTAGTTTGGTGTAAAATTGAAATGTATACTCTTGGACATGTCAAAGCATTGCGTGCCCTGAGAAAATAACTTTTTTGTCTTGCTCAGCACAGGCATGAAACAGGTTTTAAACAACTCAGAATCATGTGAGAAGTTGATTTAAGGTGTTTGCATTAGGTTTGCACACAGTAGTTTGGTGTAAAATTGAAATGTATACAATGGTAATGTCAAAGCATTGCGTTCCCTGAGAAAATAACTTTTTTGTCTTGCTCAGCACAGGCATGAAAGCAGTTTTAAACAACTCAGAATCATGTGGAAAGTTAACTTAAACTGTTAACATTAGGTTTGCACCCAGTAGTTTGGTGTAAAATTGAAATGTATACTATTGGTAATGTCAAAGCGTTGTATGCCCTGAGAAAACAACTTTTTTGTCTTGCTCTGCAGAAGCATGAAACCATTTTTGAACATCTCATAATCATGTGGAAAGTTAAATTAAACTGTTAACATTAGGTTTGCACACAGTAGTTTGGTGTAAAATTGAAATGTATACTATTGGTAATGACAAAGCATTGTATGCCCTGAGAAAACAACTTTTTTGTCTTGCTCAACAGAAGCATGAAACAGGTGTTAAACAACTCAGAATCATGTGGGAAGTTGATTTAAGGTGTTTGCATTAGGTTTGCACGCAGTAGTTTGGTGTAAAATTGAAATGTATAGTCTCGGAAATGTCAAAGCATTGCATGCCCTGAGAAAATAACTTTTTTGTCTTGCTCAGCACAGGGTTGAAACCAGTTTTAAACAACTCAGAATCATGTGGAAAGTTAACTTAAACTGTTAACATTAGGTTTGCACACAGTAGTTTGGTGTAAAATTGAAGTCTATAATATTGGTAATGTCAAAGCATGCATGTCCTGAGAAAACAACTTTTTTGTCTTGCTCAACAGAGGCATGAAACAGGTTTTAAACAACTCAGAATCATGTGGAAAGTTAACTTAAACTGTTAACATTAGGTTTGCACACAGTAGTTTGGTGTAAAATTGAAGTGTATATTATTGGTAATGTCAAAGCATGCATGTCCTGAGAAAACAACTTTTTTGTCTTGCTCAACAGAGGCATCAAATCAGTTTTTAAGAACTCAGAATCATGTGGAAAGTTAACTTAAACTGTTAACATTAGGTTTGCACACAGTAGTTTGGTGTAAAATTGAAATGTATACTCTTGGTAATGTCAAAGCATTGCATGCCCTGAGAAAACAACTTTTTTCTCTTGCTCTGCAGAAGCATGAAACCAGTTTTAAACAACTCATAATCATGTGGAAAGAAACTTAAACTGTTAACATTAGGTTTGCACAGAGTAGTTTGGTGTAAAATTGAAATGTATACTCTTGGTAATGTCAAAGCATTGCAAGCCCTGAGAAAATAACTTTTTTGTCTTGCTCAGCACAGGCATGAAAGCAGTTTTAAACAACTCAGAATCATGTGGAAAGTTAACTTAAACTGTTAACATTAGGTTTGCACACAGTAGTTTGGTGTAAAATTGAAGTGTATACTATTGGTAATGTCAAAGCATGCATGTCCTGAGAAAACAACTTTTTTGTCTTGCTGAACAGAGGCATGAAATCAGTTTTTAAGAACTCAGAGTCATGTTGAAAGTTAACTTAAGGTGTTTCCATTAGGTTTCCACACAGTAGTTTGGTGTAAAATTGAAATGTATACTATTGGTAATGTCAAAGCATTGTATGCCCTGAGAAAACAACTTTTTTGTCTTGCTCAACAGAAGCATGAAACAGGTTTTAAACAACTCACAATCATGTGAGAAGTTGATTTAAGGTGTTTGCATTAGGTTTGCACACAGTAGTTTGGTGTAAAATTGAAATGTATAGTCTTGGTAATGTCAAAGCATTGCATGCCCTGAGAAAATAACTTTTTTGTCCAGCTCAGCACAGGCATGAAACCAGTTTTAAAAAACTCAGAATCATGTGGAAAGTTGATTTAAGGTGTTTCCATTAGGTTTCCACACAGTAGTTTTGTGTAAAATTGAAATGTATAGTCTTGGTAATGTCAAAGCATTGCATGCCCTGAGAAAATAACTTTTTTGTCCAGCTCAGCACAGGCATGAAACCAGTTTTAAACAACTCATAATCATGTGGAAAGAAACTTAAACTGTTAACATTAGGTTTGCACACAGTAGTTTGGTGTAAAATTGAAATGTATACTATTGGTAATGTCAAAGCATTGTATGCCCTGAGAAAACAACTTTTTTGTCTTGCTCAACAGAAGCATGAAACAGGTTTTAAACAACTCGTAATCATGTGAGAAGTTGATTTAAGGTGTTTGCATTAGGTTTGCACACAGTAGTTTGGTGTAAAATTGAAATATATAGTCTTGGTGATGTCAAAGCATTGCATGCCCTGAGAAAATAACTTTTTTGTCTTGCTCAGCACAGGCATGAAAGCAGTTCTAAACAACTCAGAATCATGTGGAAAGTTAACTTAAACTGTTAACATTAGGTTTGCACCCAGTAGTTTGGTGTAAAATTGAAATGTATACTATTGGTAATGTCAAAGCGTTGTATGCCCTGAGAAAACAACTTTTTTGTCTTGCTCTGCAGAAGCATGAAACCAGTTTTGAACATCTCATAATCATGTGGAAAGTTAACTTAAACTGTTAACATTAGGTTTGCACACAGTAGTTTGGTGTAAAATTGAAATGTATACTATTGGTAATGACAAAGCATTGTATGCCCTGAGAAAACAACTTTTTTGTCTTGCTCATCAGAAGCATGAAACAGGTGTTAAACAACTCAGAATCATGTGGGAAGTTGATTTAAGGTGTTTGCATTAGGTTTGCACGCAGTAGTTTGGTGTAAAATTGAAATGTATAGTCTCGGAAATGTCAAAGCATTGCATGCCCTGAGAAAATAACTTTTTTGTCTTGCTCAGCACAGGGTTGAAACCAGTTTTAAACAACTCAGAATCATGTGGAAAGTTAACTTAAACTGTTAACATTAGGTTTGCACACAGTAGTTTGGTGTAAAATTGAAGTCTATAATATTGGTAATGTCAAAGCATGCATGTCCTGAGAAAACAACTTTTTTGTCTTGCTCAACAGAGGCATGAAACAGGTTTTAAACAACTCAGAATCATGTGGAAAGTTAACTTAAACTGTTAACATTAGGTTTGCACACAGTAGTTTGGTGTAAAATTGAAGTGTATATTATTGGTAATGTCAAAGCATGCATGTCCTGAGAAAACAACTTTTTTGTCTTGCTCAACAGAGGCATCAAATCAGTTTTTAAGAACTCAGAATCATGTGGAAAGTTAACTTAAACTGTTAACATTAGGTTTGCACACAGTAGTTTGGTGTAAAATTGAAATGTATACTCTTGGTAATGTCAAAGCATTGCATGCCCTGAGAAAACAACTTTTTTCTCTTGCTCTGCAGAAGCATGAAACCAGTTTTAAACAACTCATAATCATGTGGAAAGAAACTTAAACTGTTAACATTAGGTTTGCACAGAGTAGTTTGGTGTAAAATTGAAATGTATACTCTTGGTAATGTCAAAGCATTGCAAGCCCTGAGAAAATAACTTTTTTGTCTTGCTCAGCACAGGCATGAAACCAGTTTTAAACAACTCAGAATCATGTGGAAAGTTAACTTAAACTGTTAACATTAGGTTTGCACACAGTAGTTTGGTGTAAAATTGAAGTGTATACTATTGGTAATGTCAAAGCATGCATGTCCTGAGAAAACAACTTTTTTGTCTTGCTGAACAGAGGCATGAAATCAGTTTTTAAGAACTCAGAGTCATGTTGAAAGTTAACTTAAGGTGTTTCCATTAGGTTTCCACACAGTAGTTTGGTGTAAAATTGAAATGTATACTATTGGTAATGTCAAAGCATTGTATGCCCTGAGAAAACAACTTTTTTGTCTTGCTCAACAGAAGCATGAAACAGGTTTTAAACAACTCACAATCATGTGAGAAGTTGATTTAAGGTGTTTGCATTAGGTTTGCACACAGTAGTTTGGTGTAAAATTGAAATGTATAGTCTTGGTAATGTCAAAGCATTGCATGCCCTGAGAAAATAACTTTTTTGTCCAGCTCAGCACAGGCATGAAACCAGTTTTAAAAAACTCAGAATCATGTGGAAAGTTGATTTAAGGTGTTTCCATTAGGTTTCCACACAGTAGTTTGGTGTAAAATTGAAATGTATAGTCTTGGTAATGTCAAAGCATTGCATGCCCTGAGAAAATAACTTTTTTGTCCAGCTCAGCACAGGCATGAAACCAGTTTACAACTCATAATCATGTGGAAAGAAACTTAAACTGTTAACATTAGGTTTGCACACAGTAGTTTGGTGTAAAATTGAAATGTATACTATTGGTAATGTCAAAGCATTGTATGCCCTGAGAAAACAACTTTTTTGTCTTGCTCAACAGAAGCATGAAACAGGTTTTAAACAACTCGTAATCATGTGAGAAGTTGATTTAAGGTGTTTGCATTAGGTTTGCACACAGTAGTTTGGTTGTAAAATTGAAATATATAGTCTTGGTGATGTCAAAGCATTGCATGCCCTGAGAAAATAACTTTTTTGTCTTGCTCAGCACAGGCATGAAAGCAGTTCTAAACAACTCAGAATCATGTGGAAAGTTAACTTAAACTGTTAACATTAGGTTTGCACCCAGTAGTTTGGTGTAAAATTGAAATGTATACTATTGGTAATGTCAAAGCGTTGTATGCCCTGAGAAAACAACTTTTTTGTCTTGCTCTGCAGAAGCATGAAACCAGTTTTGAACATCTCATAATCATGTGGAAAGTTAACTTAAACTGTTAACATTAGGTTTGCACACAGTAGTTTGGTGTAAAATTGAAATGTATACTATTGGTAATGACAAAGCATTGTATGCCCTGAGAAAACAACTTTTTTGTCTTGCTCATCAGAAGCATGAAACAGGTGTTAAACAACTCAGAATCATGTGGGAAGTTGATTTAAGGTGTTTGCATTAGGTTTGCACACAGTAGTTTGGTGTAAAATTGAAATGTATACTCTCGGAAATGTCAAAGCATTGCATGCCCTGAGAAAATAACTTTTTTGTCTTGCTCAGCACAGAGGGTTGAAACCAGTTTTAAACAACTCAGAATCATGTGGAAAGTTAACTTAAACTGTTAACATTAGGTTTGCACACAGTAGTTTGGTGTAAAATTGAAGTCTATAATATTAGTAATGTCAAAGCATTGTATGCCCTGAGAAAACAACTTTTTTGCCTTGCTCAACAGAAGCATGAAACAGGTTTTAAACAACTCACAATCATGTGAGAAGTTGATTTAAGGTGTTTGCATTAGGTTTGCACACAGTAGTTTGGTGTAAAATTGAAATGTATAGTCTTGGTAATGTCAAAGCATTGCATGCCCCTGAGAAAATAACTTTTTTGTCCAGCTCAGCACAGGCATGAAACCAGTTTTAAAAAACTCAGAATCATGTGGAAAGTTGATTTAAGGTGTTTCCATTAGGTTTCCACACAGTAGTTTGGTGTAAAATTGAAATGTATAGTCTTGGTAATGTCAAAGCATTGCATGCCCTGAGAAAATAACTTTTTTGTCCAGCTCAGCACAGGCATGAAACCAGTTTTAAACAACTCATAATCATGTGGAAAGAAACTTAAACTGTTAACATTAGGTTTGCACACAGTAGTTTGGTGTAAAATTGAAATGTATACTCTTGGTAATGTCAAAGCATTGCATGCCCTGAGAAAATAACTTTTTTGTCTTGCTCAGCACAGGCATGAAACCAGTTTTAAAACAACTCAGAATCATGTGGAAAGTTAACTTAAACTGTTAACATTAGGTTTGCACACAGTAGTTTGGTGTAAAATTGAAGTGTATACTATTGGTAATGTCAAAGCATGCATGTCCTGAGAAAACAACTTTTTTGTCTTGCTCAACAGAGGCATGAAATCAGTTTTTAAGAACTCAGAGTCATGTTGAAAGTTAACTTAAGGTGTTTCCATTAGGTTTCCACACAGTAGTTTGGTGTAAAATTGAAATGTATACTATTGGTAATGTCAAAGCATTGTATGCCCTGAGAAAACAACTTTTTGTCTTGCTCAACAGAAGCATGAAACAGGTTTTAAACAACTCAGAATCATGTGAGAAGTTGATTTAAGGTGTTTGCATTAGGTTTGCACACAGTAGTTTGGTGTAAAATTGAAATGTATACTCTTGGTAATGTCAAAGCATTGCGTTCCCTGAGAAAATAACTTTTTTGTCTTGCTCAGCACAGGCATGAAAGCAGTTTTAAACAACTCAGAATCATGTGGAAAGTTAACTTAAACTGTTAACATTAGGTTTGCACCCAGTAGTTTGGTGTAAATTGAAATGTATACTATTGGTAATGTCAAAGCGTTGTATGCCCTGAGAAAACAACTTTTTTGTCTTGCTCTGCAGAAGCATGAAACCATTTTTGAACATCTCATAATCATGTGGAAAGTTAAATTAAACTGTTAACATTAGGTTTGCACACAGTAGTTTGGTGTAAAATTGAAATGTATACTATTGGTAATGACAAAGCATTGTATGCCCTGAGAAAACAACTTTTTTTGTCTTGCTCAACAGAAGCATGAAACAGGTGTTAAACAACTCAGAATCATGTGGGAAGTTGATTTAAGGTGTTTGCATTAGGTTTGCACACAGTAGTTTGGTGTAAAATTGAAATGTATACTCTCGGAAATGTCAAAGCATTGCATGCCCTGAGAAAATAACTTTTTTGTCTTGCTCAGCACAGGGTTGAAACCAGTTTTAAACAACTCAGAATCATGTGGAAAGTTAACTTAAACTGTTAACATTAGGTTTGCACACAGTAGTTTGGTGTAAAATTGAAGTCTATAATATTGGTAATGTCAAAGCATGCATGTCCTGAGAAAACAACTTTTTTGTCTTGCTCAACAGAGGCATGAAACAGGTTTTAAACAACTCAGAATCATGTGGAAAGTTAACTTAAACTGTTAACATTAGGTTTGCACACAGTAGTTTGGTGTAAAATTGAAGTGTATATTATTGGTAATGTCAAAGCATGCATGTCCTGAGAAAACAACTTTTTTTGTCTTGCTCAACAGAGGCATCAAATCAGTTTTTAAGAACTCAGAATCATGTGGAAAGTTAACTTAAACTGTTAACATTAGGTTTGCACACAGTAGTTTGGTGTAAAATTGAAATGTATACTGTTGGTAATGTCAAAGCATTGCATGCCCCTGAGAAAACAAACTTTTTTCTCTTGCTCTGCAGAAGCATGAAACCAGTTTTAAACAACTCATAATCATGTGGAAAGAAACTTAAACTGTTAACATTAGGTTTGCACAGAGTAGTTTGGTGTAAAATTGAAATGTATACTCTTGGTAATGTCAAAGCATTGCATGCCCTGAGAAAATAACTTTTTTGTCTTGCTCAGCACAGGCATGAAACCAGTTTTAAACAACTCAGAATCATGTGGAAAGTTAACTTAAACTGTTAACATTAGGTTTGCACACAGTAGTTTGGTGTAAAATTGAAGTGTATACTATTGGTAATGTCAAAGCATGCATGTCCTGAGAAAACAACTTTTTTGTCTTGCTGAACAGAGGCATGAAAATCAGTTTTTAAGAACTCAGAGTCATGTTGAAAGTTAACTTAAGGTGTTTCCATTAGGTTTCCACACAGTAGTTTGGTGTAAAATTGAAATGTATACTATTGGTAATGTCAAAGCATTGTATGCCCTGAGAAAACAACTTTTTTGTCTTGCTCAACAGAAGCATGAAACAGGTTTTAAACAACTCACAATCATGTGAGAAGTTGATTTAAGGTGTTTGCATTAGGTTTGCACACAGTACTTTGGTGTAAAATTGAAATGTATAGTCTTGGTAATGTCAAAGCATTGCATGCCCTGAGAAAATAACTTTTTTGTCCAGCTCAGCACAGGCATGAAACCAGTTTTAAAAAACTCAGAATCATGTGGAAAGTTGATTTAAGGTGTTTCCATTAGGTTTCCCACACAGTAGTTTGGTGTAAAATTGAAATGTATAGTCTTGGTAATGTCAAAGCATTGCATGCCCTGAGAAAATAACTTTTTTGTCCAGCTCAGCACAGGCATGAAAACCAGTTTTAAACAACTCATTAATCATGTGGAAAGAAACTTAAACTGTTAACATTAGGTTTGCACACAGTAGTTTGGGTGTAAAATTGAAATGTATACTATTGGTAATGTCAAAGCATTGTATGCCCTGAGAAAACAACTTTTTTGTCTTGCTCAACAGAAGCATGAAACAGGTTTTAAACAACTCGTAATCATGTGAGAAGTTGATTTAAGGTGTTTGCATTAGGTTTGCACACAGTAGTTTGGTGTAAAATTGAAATATATAGTCTTGGTGATGTCAAAGCATTGCATGCCCTGAGAAAATAACTTTTTTGTCTTGCTCAGCAACAGGCATGAAAGCAGTTCTAAACAACTCAGAATCATGTGGAAAGTTAACTTAAACTGTTAACATTAGGTTTGCACCCAGTAGTTTGGTGTAAAATTGAAATGTATACTATTGGTAATGTCAAAGCGTTGTATGCCCTGAGAAAACAACTTTTTTGTCTTGCTCTGCAGAAGCATGAAACCAGTTTTTGAACATCTCATAATCATGTGGAAAGTTAACTTAAACTGTTAACATTAGGCTTGCACACAGTAGTTTGGTGTAAAATTGAAATGTATACTATTGGTAATGACAAAGCATTGTATGCCCTGAGAAAAACAACTTTTTTGTCTTGCTCATCAGAAGCATGAAACAGGTGTTAAACAACTCAGAATCATGTGGGAAGTTGATTTAAGGTGTTTGCATTAGGTTTGCACACAGTAGTTTGGTGTAAAATTGAAATGTTATACTCTCGGAAATGTCAAAGCATTGCATGCCCTGAGAAAATAACTTTTTTGTCTTGCTCAGCACAGGGTTGAAACCAGTTTTAAACAACTCAGAATCATGTGGAAAGTTAACTTAAACTGTTAACATTAGGTTTGCACACAGTAGTTTTGGTGTAAAATTGAAGGTCTATAATATTAGTAATGTCAAAGCATTGTATGCCCTGAGAAAACAACTTTTTTGTCTTGCTCAACAGAAGCATGAAACAGGTTTTAAACAACTCACAATCATGTGAGAAGTTGATTTAAGGTGTTTGCATTAGGTTTGCACACAGTAGTTTGGTGTAAAATTGAAATGTATAGTCTTGGTAATGTCAAAGCATTGCATGCCCTGAGAAAATAACTTTTTTGTCCAGCTCAGCACAGGCATGAAACCAGTTTTAAAAAACTCAGAATCATGTGGAAAGTTGATTTAAGGTGTTTCCATTAGGTTTCCACACAGTAGTTTGGTGTAAAATTGAAATGTATAGTCTTGGTAATGTCAAAGCATTGCATGCCCTGAGAAAATAACTTTTTTGTCCAGCTCAGCACAGGCATGAAACCAGTTTTAAACAACTCATAATCATGTGGAAAGAAACTTAAACTGTTAACATTAGGTTTGCACACAGTAGTTTGGTGTAAAATTGAAATGTATACTCTTGGTAATGTCAAAGCTTTGCATGCCCTGAGAAAATAACTTTTTTGTCTTGCTCAGCACAGGCATGAAACCAGTTTTAAACAACTCAGAATCATGTGGAAAGTTAACTTAAACTGTTAACATTAGGTTTGCACACAGTAGTTTGGTGTAAAATTGAAGTGTATACTATTGGTAATGTCAAAGCATGCATGTCCTGAGAAAACAACTTTTTTGTCTTGCTGAACAGAGGCATGAAATCAGTTTTTAAGAACTCAGAGTCATGTTGAAAGTTAACTTAAGGTGTTTCCATTAGGTTTCCCACACAGTAGTTTGGTGTAAAATTGAAATGTATACTATTGGTAATGTCAAAGCATTGTATGCCCTGAGAAAACAACTTTTTTTGTCTTGCTCAACAGAAGCATGAAACAGGTTTTAAACAACTCAGAATCATGTGAGAAGTTGATTTAAGGTGTTTGCATTAGGTTTGCACACAGTAGTTTGGTGTAAAATTGAAATGTATACTCTTGGTAATGTCAAAGCATTGCGTTCCCTGAGAAAATAACTTTTTTGTCTTGCTCAGCACAGGCATGAAAGCAGTTTTAAACAACTCAGAATCATGTGGAAAGTTAACTTAAACTGTTAACATTAGGTTTGCACCCAGTAGTTTGGTGTAAAATTGAAATGTATACTATTGGTAATGTCAAAGCGTTGTATGCCCTGAGAAAACAACTTTTTTGTCTTGCTCTGCAGAAGCATGAAACCATTTTTGAACATCTCATAATCATGTGGAAAGTTAACTTAAACTGTTAACATTAGGTTTGCACACAGTAGTTTGGTGTAAAATTGAAATGTATACTATTGGTAATGACAAAGCATTGTATGCCCTGAGAAAACAACTTTTTTGTCTTGCTCAACAGAAGCATGAAACAGGTGTTAAACAACTCAGAATCATGTGGGAAGTTGATTTAAGGTGTTTGCATTAGGTTTGCACACAGTAGTTTGGTGTAAAATTGAAATGTATACTCTCGGAAATGTCAAAGCATTGCATGCCCTGAGAAAATAACTTTTTTGTCTTGCTCAGCACAGGGTTGAAACCAGTTTTAAACAACTCAGAATCATGTGGAAAGTTAACTTAAACTGTTAACATTAGGTTTGCACACAGTAGTTTGGTGTAAAATTGAAGTCTATAATATTGGTAATGTCAAAGCATGCATGTCCTGAGAAAACAACTTTTTTGTCTTGCTCAACAGAGGCATGAAACAGGTTTTAAACAACTCAGAATCATGTGGAAAGTTAACTTAAACTGTTAACATTAGGTTTGCACACAGTAGTTTGGTGTAAAATTGAAGTGTATATTATTGGTAATGTCAAAGCATGCATGTCCTGAGAAAACAACTTTTTTGTCTTGCTGAACAGAGGCATGAAATCAGTCTTTAAGAACTCAGAATCATGTTGAAAGTTAACTTAAGGTGTTTCCATTAGGTTTCCACACAGTAGTTTGATGTAAAATTGAAATGTATACTCTTGGTAATGTCAAAGCATTGCGTTCCCTGAGAAAATAACTTTTTTGTCTTGCTCAGCACAGGCATGAAAGCAGTTTTAAACAACTCAGAATCATGTGGAAAGTTAACTTAAACTGTTAACATTAGGTTTGCACCCAGTAGTTTGGTGTAAAATTGAAATGTATACTATTGGTAATGTCAAAGCGTTGTATGCCCTGAGAAAACAACTTTTTTGTCTTGCTCTGCAGAAGCATGAAACCATTTTTGAACATCTCATAATCATGTGGAAAGTTAACTTAAACTGTTAACATTAGGTTTGCACACAGTAGTTTGGTGTAAAATTGAAATGTATACTATTGGTAATGACAAAGCATTGTATGCCCTGAGAAAACAACTTTTTTGTCTTGCTCAACAGAAGCATGAAACAGGTGTTAAACAACTCAGAATCATGTGGGAAGTTGATTTAAGGTGTTTGCATTAGGTTTGCACACAGTAGTTTGGTGTAAAATTGAAATGTATACTCTCGGAAATGTCAAAGCATTGCATGCCCTGAGAAAATAACTTTTTTGTCTTGCTCAGCACAGGGTTGAAACCAGTTTTAAACAACTCAGAATCATGTGGAAAGTTAACTTAAACTGTTAACATTAGGTTTGCACACAGTAGTTTGGTGTAAAATTGAAGTCTATAATATTGGTAATGTCAAAGCATGCATGTCCTGAGAAAACAACTTTTTTGTCTTGCTCAACAGAGGCATGAAACAGGTTTTAAACAACTCAGAATCATGTGGAAAGTTAACTTAAACTGTTAACATTAGGTTTGCACACAGTAGTTTGGTGTAAAATTGAAGTGTATATTATTGGTAATGTCAAAGCATGCATGTCCTGAGAAAACAACTTTTTTGTCTTGCTGAACAGAGGCATGAAATCAGTCTTTAAGAACTCAGAATCATGTTGAAAGTTAACTTAAGGTGTTTCCATTAGGTTTCCACACAGTAGTTTGATGTAAAATTGAAATGTATACTATTGGTAATGTCAAAGCATTGTATGCCCTGAGAAAACAACTTTTTTGTCTTGCTCAACAGAAGCATGAAACAGGTTTTAAACAACTCAGAATCATGTGAGAAGTTGATTTAAGGTGTTTGCATTAGGTTTGCACACAGTAGTTTGGTGTAAAATTGAAATGTATAGTCTTGGTAATGTCAAAGCATTGCATGCCCTGAGAAAATAACTTTTTTGTCGAGCTCAGCACAGGCATGAAACCAGTTTTAAACAACTCAGAATCATGTGGAAAGTTGATTTAAGGTGTTTCCATTAGGTTTCCACACAGTAGTTTGGTGTAAAATTGAAATGTATACTCTTGGTAATGTCAAAGCGTTGTATGCCCTGAGAAAACAACTTTTTTGTCTTACTCTGCAGAAGCATGAAAACAGTTTTAAACATCTCATAATCATGTGGAAAGAAACTTAAACTGTTAACATTAGGTTTGCACACAGTAGTTTGGTGTAAAATTGAAATGTATACTCTTGGTAATGTCAAAGCATTGCATGCCCTGAGAAAATAACTTTTTTGTCTTGCTCAGCACAGGCATGAAACCAGTTTTAAACAACTCAGAATCATGTGGAAAGTTAACTTAAACTGTTAACATTAGGTTTGCACACAGTAGTTTGGTGTAAAATTGAAGTCTATAATATTGGTAATGTCAAAGCATGCATGTCCTGAGAAAACAACTTTTTTGTCTTGCTCAACAGAGGCATGAAACAGGTTTTAAACAACTCAGAATCATGTGGAAAGTTAACTTAAACTATTAACATTAGGTTTGCACACAGTAGTTTGGTGTAAAATTGAAGTGTATATTATTGGTAATGTCAAAGCATGCATGTCCTGAGAAAACAACTTTTTTGTCTTGCTCAACAGAGGCATGAAATCAGTTTTTAAGAACTCAGAATCATGTGGAAAGTTAACTTAAACTGTTAACATTAGGTTTACACACAGTAGTTTGGTGTAAAATTGAAATGTATACTATTGGTAATGTCAAAGCATTGTATGCCCTGAGAAAACAACTTTTTTGTCTTGCTCAACAGAAGCATGAAACAGGTTTTAAACAACTCAGAATCATGTGAGAAGTTGATTTAAGGTGTTTGTATTAGGTTTGCACACAGTAGTTTGGTGTAAAATTGAAATGTATACTCTTGGTAATGTCAAAGAATTGCATTCCCTGAGAAAACAACTTTTTTGTCTTGCTCTGCAGAAGCATGAAACCAGTTTTAAACATCTCACAATCATGTGGAAAGTTATCTTAAACTGTTAACATTACGTTTGCACACAGTAGTTTGGTGTAAAATTGAAATGTATACTCTTGGTAATGTCAAAGCATTGCATGCCCTGAGAAAATAACTTTTTTGTCTTGCTCAGCACAGGCATGAAACCAGTTTTAAACAACTCAGAATCATGTGGAAAGTTAACTTAAACTGTTAACATTAGGTTTGCACACAGTAGTGTGGTGTAAAATTGAAGTGTATACTATTGGTAATGACAAAGCATGCATGTCCTGAGAAAACAACTTTTTTGTCTTGCTCAACAGAGGCATGAAATCAGTTTTTAAGAACTCAGAATCATGTGGAAAGTTAACTTGAGGTGTTTCCATTTGGTTTACACACAGTAGTTTGGTGTAAAATTGAAATGTATACTATTGGTAATGTCAAAGCATTGTATGCCCTGAGAAAACAACTTTGATTCTTGCTCAACAGAAGCATGAAACAGGTTTTAAACAACTCGTAATCATGTGAGAAGTTGATTTAAGGTATTTGCATTAGGTTTGCACACAGTAGTTTGGTGTAAAATTGAAATATATACTCTTGGTGATGTCAAAGCATTGCATGCCCTGAGAAAATAACTTTTTTGTCTTGCTCAGCACAGGCATGAAAGCAGTTTTAAACAACTCAGAATCATGTGGAAAGTTAACTTAAACTGTTAACATTAGGTTTGCACACAGTAGTGTGGTGTAAAATTGAAATGTATACTATTGGTAATGTCAAAGCATTGTATGCCCTGAGAAAACAACTTTTTTGTCTTGCTCAACAGAAGCATGAAACAGGTTTTAAACAACTCAGAATCATGTGAGAAGTTGATTTAAGGTGTTTGCATTAGGTTTGCACACAGTAGTTTGGTGTAAAATTGAAATGTATACTCTTGGTAATGTCAAAGCATTGCGTTCCCTGAGAAAATAACTTTTTTGTCTTGCTCAGCACAGGCATGAAAGCAGTTTTAAACAACTCAGAATCATGTGGAAAGTTAACTTAAACTGTTAAAATTAGGTTTGCACCCAGTAGTTTGGTGTAAAATTGAAATGTATACTATTGGTAATGTCAAAGCGTTGTATGCCCTGAGAAAACAACTTTTTTGTCTTGCTCTGCAGAAGCATGAAACCATTTTTGAACATCTCATAATCATGTGGAAAGTTAACTTAAACTGTTAACATTAGGTTTGCACACAGTAGTTTGGTGTAAAATTGAAATGTATACTATTGGTAATGACAAAGCATTGTATGCCCTGAGAAAACAACTTTTTTGTCTTGCTCAACAGAAGCATGAAACAGGTGTTAAACAACTCAGAATCATGTCGGAAGTTGATTTAAGGTGTTTGCATTAGGTTTGCACGCAGTAGTTTGGTGTAAAATTGAAATGTATACTCTCGGAAATGTCAAAGCATTGCATGCCCTGAGAAAATAACTTTTTTGTCTTGCTCAGCACAGGGTTGAAACCAGTTTTAAACAACTCAGAATCATGTGGAAAGTTAACTTAAACTGTTAACATTAGGTTTGCACACAGTAGTTTGGTGTAAAATTGAAGTCTATAATATTGGTAATGTCAAAGCATGCATGTCCTGAGAAAACAACTTTTTTGTCTTGCTCAACAGAGGCATGAAACAGGTTTTAAACAACTCAGAATCATGTGGAAAGTTAACTTAAGCTGTTAACATTAGGTTTGCACACAGTAGTTTGGTGTAAAATTGAAGTGTATATTATTGGTAATGTCAAAGCATGCATGTCCTGAGAAAACAACTTTTTTGTCTTGCTCAACAGAGGCATCAAATCAGTTTTTAAGAACTCAGAATCATGTGGAAAGTTAACTTAAACTGTTAACATTAGGTTTGCACACAGTAGTTTGGTGTAAAATTGAAATGTATACTCTTGGTAATGTCAAAGCATTGCATGCCCTGAGAAAACAACTTTTTTCTCTTGCTCTGCAGAAGCATGAAACCAGTTTTAAACAACTCATAATCATGTGGAAAGAAACTTAAACTGTTAACATTAGGTTTGCACAGAGTAGTTTGGTGTAAAATTGAAATGTATACTCTTGGTAATGTCAAAGCATTGCATGCCCTGAGAAAATAACTTTTTTGTCTTGCTCAGCACAGGGTTGAAACCAGTTTTAAACAACTCAGAATCATGTGGAAAGTTAACTTAAACTGTTAACATTAGGTTTGCACACAGTAGTTTGGTGTAAAATTGAAGTCTATAATATTGGTAATGTCAAAGCATGCATGTCCTGAGAAAACAACTTTTTTGTCTTGCTCAACAGAGGCATGAAACAGGTTTTAAACAACTCAGAATCATGTGGAAAGTTAACTTAAACTGTTAACATTAGGTTTGCACACAGTAGTTTGGTGTAAAATTGAAGTGTATATTATTGGTAATGTCAAAGCATGCATGTCCTGAGAAAACAACTTTTTTGTCTTGCTCAACAGAGGCATCAAATCAGTTTTTAAGAACTCAGAATCATGTGGAAAGTTAACTTAAACTGTTAACATTAGGTTTGCACACAGTAGTTTGGTGTAAAATTGAAATGTATACTCTTGGTAATGTCAAAGCATTGCATGCCCTGAGAAAACAACTTTTTTCTCTTGCTCTGCAGAAGCATGAAACCAGTTTTAAACAACTCATAATCATGTGGAAAGAAACTTAAACTGTTAACATTAGGTTTGCACAGAGTAGTTTGGTGTAAAATTGAAATGTATACTCTTGGTAATGTCAAAGCATTGCATGCCCTGAGTAAATAACTTTTTTGTCTTGCTCAGCACAGGCATGAAACCAGTTTTAAACAACTCAGAATCATGTGGAAAGTTAACTTAAACTGTTAACATTAGGTTTGCACACAGTAGTTTGGTGTAAAATTGAAGTGTATACTATTGGTAATGTCAAAGCATGCATGTCCTGAGAAAACAACTTTTTTGTCTTGCTGAACAGAGGCATGAAATCAGTTTTTAAGAACTCAGAGTCATGTTGAAAGTTAACTTAAGGTGTTTCCATTAGGTTTCCACACAGTAGTTTGGTGTAAAATTGAAATTGTATGCCCTGAGAAAACAACTTTTTTGTCTTGCTCAACAGAAGCATGAAACAGGTTTTAAACAACTCGTAATCATGTGAGAAGTTGATTTAAGGTGTTTGCATTAGGTTTGCACACAGTAGTTTGGTGTAAAATTGAAATATATAGTCTTGGTGATGTCAAAGCATTGCATGCCCTGAGAAAATAACTTTTTTGTCTTGCTCAGCACAGGCATGAAAGCAGTTCTAAACAACTCAGAATCATGTGGAAAGTTAACTTAAACTGTTAACATTAGGTTTGCACCCAGTAGTTTGGTGTAAAATTGAAATGTATACTATTGGTAATGTCAAAGCGTTGTATGCCCTGAGAAAACAACTTTTTTGTCTTGCTCTGCAGAAGCATGAAACCAGTTTTGAACATCTCATAATCATGTGGAAAGTTAACTTAAACTGTTAACATTAGGTTTGCACACAGTAGTTTGGTGTAAAATTGAAATGTATACTATTGGTAATGACAAAGCATTGTATGCCCTGAGAAAACAACTTTTTTGTCTTGCTCAACAGAAGCATGAAACAGGTGTTAAACAACTCAGAATCATGTGGGAAGTTGATTTAAGGTGTTTGCGTTACGTTTGCACACAGTAGTTTGGTGTAAAATTGAAATGTATACTCTCGGAAATGTCAAAGCATTGCATGCCCTGAGAAAATAACTTTTTTGTCTTGCTCAGCACAGGGTTGAATCCAGTTTTAAACAACTCAGAATCATGTGGAAAGTTAACTTAAACTGTTAACATTAGGTTTGCACACAGTAGTTTGGTGTAAAATTGAAATGTATACTATTGGTAATGACAAAGCATTGTATGCCCTGAGAAAACAACTTTTTTGTCTTGCTCAACAGAAGCATGAAACAGGTGTTAAACAACTCAGAATCATGTGGGAAGTTGATTTAAGGTGTTTGCATTAGGTTTGCACACAGTAGTTTGGTGTAAAATTGAAATGTATACTCTTGGTAATGTCAAAGCATTGCATGCCCTGAGAAAATAACTTTTTTGTCTTGCTCAGCACAGGGTTGAAACCAGTTTTAAACAACTCAGAATCATGTGGAAAGTTGATTTAAGGTGTTTCCATTAGGTTTCCACACAGTAGTTTGGTGTAAAATTGAAATGTATACTCTTGGTAATGTCAAAGCGTTGTATGCCCTGAGAAAACAACTTTTTTGTCTTACTCTGCAGAAGCATGAAAACAGTTTTAAACATCTCATAATCATGTGGAAAGAAACTTAAACTGTTAACATTAGGTTTGCACACAGTAGTTTGGTGTAAAATTGAAATGTATACTCTTGGTAATGTCAAAGCATTGCATGCCCTGAGAAAATAACTTTTTTGTCTTGCTCAGCACAGGCATGAAACCAGTTTTAAACAACTCAGAATCATGTGGAAAGTTAACTTAAACTGTTAACATTAGGTTTGCACACAGTAGTTTGGTGTAAAATTGAAGTCTATAATATTGGTAATGTCAAAGCATGCATGTCCTGAGAAAACAACTTTTTTGTCTTGCTCAACAGAGGCATGAAACAGGTTTTAAACAACTCAGAATCATGTGGAAAGTTAACTTAAACTGTTAACATTAGGTTTGCACACAGTAGTTTGGTGTAAAATTGAAGTGTATATTATTGGTAATGTCAAAGCATGCATGTCCTGAGAAAACAACTTTTTTGTCTTGCTCAACAGAGGCATGAAATCAGTTTTTAAGAACTCAGAATCATGTGGAAAGTTAACTTAAACTGTTAACATTAGGTTTACACACAGTAGTTTGGTGTAAAATTGAAATGTATAGTCTTGGTAATGTCAAAGCATTGCATGCCCTGAGAAAATAACTTTTTTGTCCAGCTCAGCACAGGCATGAAACCAGTTTTAAAAAACTCAGAATCATGTGGAAAGTTGATTTAAGGTGTTTCCATTAGGTTTCCACACAGTAGTTTGGTGTAAAATTGAAATGTATAGTCTTGGTAATGTCAAAGCATTGCATGCCCTGAGAAAATAACTTTTTTGTCCAGCTCAGCACAGGCATGAAACCAGTTTTAAACAACTCATAATCATGTGGAAAGAAACTTAAACTGTTAACATTAGGTTTGCACACAGTAGTTTGGTGTAAAATTGAAATGTATACTCTTGGTAATGTCAAAGCATTGCATGCCCTGAGAAAATAACTTTTTTGTCTTGCTCAGCACAGGCATGAAACCAGTTTTAAACAACTCAGAATCATGTGGAAAGTTAACTTAAACTGTTAACATTAGGTTTGCACACAGTAGTTTGGTGTAAAATTGAAGTGTATACTATTGGTAATGTCAAAGCATGCATGTCCTGAGAAAACAACTTTTTTGTCTTGCTGAACAGAGGCATGAAATCAGTTTTTAAGAACTCAGAGTCATGTTGAAAGTTAACTTAAGGTGTTTCCATTAGGTTTCCACACAGTAGTTTGGTGTAAAATTGAAATGTATACTATTGGTAATGTCAAAGCATTGTATGCCCTGAGAAAACAACTTTTTTGTCTTGCTCAACAGAAGCATGAAACAGGTTTTAAACAACTCAGAATCATGTGAGAAGTTGATTTAAGGTGTTTGCATTAGGTTTGCACACAGTAGTTTGGTGTAAAATTGAAATGTATACTCTTGGTAATGTCAAAGCATTGCGTTCCCTGAGAAAATAACTTTTTTGTCTTGCTCAGCACAGGCATGAAAGCAGTTTTAAACAACTCAGAATCATGTGGAAAGTTAACTTAAACTGTTAACATTAGGTTTGCACCCAGTAGTTTGGTGTAAAATTGAAATGTATACTATTGGTAATGTCAAAGCGTTGTATGCCCTGAGAAAACAACTTTTTTGTCTTGCTCTGCAGAAGCATGAAACCATTTTTGAACATCTCATAATCATGTGGAAAGTTAACTTAAACTGTTAACATTAGGTTTGCACACAGTAGTTTGGTGTAAAATTGAAATGTATACTATTGGTAATGACAAAGCATTGTATGCCCTGAGAAAACAACTTTTTTGTCTTGCTCAACAGAAGCATGAAACAGGTGTTAAACAACTCAGAATCATGTGGGAAGTTGATTTAAGGTGTTTGCATTAGGTTTGCACACAGTAGTTTGGTGTAAAATTGAAATGTATACTCTCGGAAATGTCAAAGCATTGCATGCCCTGAGAAAATAACTTTTTTGTCTTGCTCAGCACAGGGTTGAAACCAGTTTTAAACAACTCAGAATCATGTGGAAAGTTAACTTAAACTGTTAACATTAGGTTTGCACACAGTAGTTTGGTGTAAAATTGAAGTCTATAATATTGGTAATGTCAAAGCATGCATGTCCTGAGAAAACAACTTTTTTGTCTTGCTCAACAGAGGCATGAAACAGGTTTTAAACAACTCAGAATCATGTGGAAAGTTAACTTAAACTGTTAACATTAGGTTTGCACACAGTAGTTTGGTGTAAAATTGAAGTGTATATTATTGGTAATGTCAAAGCATGCATGTCCTGAGAAAACAACTTTTTTGTCTTGCTGAACAGAGGCATGAAATCAGTCTTTAAGAACTCAGAATCATGTTGAAAGTTA
>NW_027274907.1:0-76189 GCF_030028105.1 Mobula birostris
AGTACAGACCTTCCGCACCTCCACACTCCGAGTACAGACCTTCCACACGTCCACACTCTGAGTACAGACCTTCCCACACCTCCACAGTCCCTGAGTACAGACCTTCCGCACCTCCACACTCCAAATACAGACCTTCCCACACCTCCACACTCCCTGAGTACAGACCTTCCACACCTTCACACTCCCTGAGTACAGACCTTCCACACCTCCACACTCCCTGAGTACAGATCTTCCACACCTCCACAGTAGCTTAGAACAGACCTTCCTCACCTCCGCAATCCAAGTACAAACCTTGCACTCCAAGTACAAACAAAGCACACCTCCACAGTCCGAGTACAGACCTTCCACACCTCCTCACTCCGAGTACAGACCTTCCCACACATCCACACTCCCTGAGTACAGACCTTCCGCACCTCCACACTCCCTGAGTACAGACCTTCCACACCTTCACACTCCCTGAGTACAGACCTTCCACACCTCCACACTCTGAGTACAGACCTTCCCACACCTCCACACTCCCTGAGTACAGACCTTCCGCACCTCCACACTCCGAGTACAGACCTTCCACACGTCCACACTCTGAGTACAGACCTTCCCACACCTCCACAGTCCCTGAGTACAGACCTTCCGCACCTCCACACTCCAAATACAGACCTTCCCACACCTCCACACTCCCTGAGTACAGACCTTCCACACCTTCACACTCCCTGAGTACAGACCTTCCACACCTCCACACTCCCTGAGTACAGACCTTCCACACCTCCACACTTTGAGTACAGACCTTCCCACACCTCCACACTCCGAGTACAGATCTTCCACACCTCCACACTCCCTGAGTATAGATCTTCCACATCTCCACATTACCTGAGAACAGACCTTGCTCACCTGCGCACTCCAAGTACAAACCTTGCACACCTCCGCAGTCCAAGTACAGACCTTCCACACCTCCTCACTCCGAGTACAGACGTTCCCACACATCCACACTCCGAGTACAGACCTTCCCACACCTCCACATCCCTGAGTACAGACCTTCTGCACCTCCACACTCCGAGTACAGACCTTCCACACCTCCACACTCCCTGAGTACAGACATTCCGCACCTCCACACTCCGACTACAGACCTTCCCACACCTCCACACTCCAGGTACAGACCTTCCACACCTCCACACTCCGAGTACAGACCTTCCCACACCTAAACACTCCGAGTACAGACCTTCCTCACCTCGACACTCCGAGTACAGACCTTCCACACCTCCACAGTCCGAATACAGACCTTCCACACCTCCACACTCTCTGAGTACAGACCTTCCACACCTCCGCACTCCAAGTACAAACCTTGCACACCTCCACAGTCCGAGTACAGACCTTCCACACCTCCACACTCCTGAGTACAGACCTTCCCACACCTCCACACTCCCTGAGTACAGAGTTTCCACACCTCCACACTCCGAGTACAGAACTTACCACACCTCCACAGTCCGAGTACAGACCTTCCCATACCTCCACACTCCGAGTACAGACATTCCCACACCTCCACACCCCCTGAGTACAGACCTTCCACACATCCACACTGCCTGAGTACAGACGTTCCACACGTCCACACACTGAGTACAGACCTTCCCACACCTCCACAGTCACTGAGTACAGACCTTCCGCACCTCCAGACTCCAAATACAGACCTTCCCACACCTCCACACTCCCTGAGTACTGACCTTCCACACCTCCACACTCCCTGAGTACAGACCTTCCACACCTCCACACTCTGAGTACAGACCTTCCCACACCTCCACACTCCGAGTACAGACCTTCCACACCTCCACACTCCCTGAGTATAGATCTTCCACATCTGCACATTACCTGAGAACAGACCTTGCTCACCTCCGCACTCCAAGTACAAACCTTGCACACCTCCGCAGTCCAAGTACAGACCTTCCACACCTCCTCACTCCGAGTACAGACCTTCCCACACCTCCACATCCCTGAGTACAGACCTTCTGCACCTCCACACTCCGAGTACAGACCTTCCACAGCTCCACACTCGCTGAGTACAGACCTTCCGCACCTCCACACTCCGAGTACAGACCTTCCACACGTCCACACTCTGAGTACAGACCTTCCCACACCTCCACAGTCCCTGAGTACAGACCTTCCGCACCTCCACACTCCAAATACAGACCTTCCCACACCTCCACACTCCCTGAGTACAGACCTTCCACACCTTCACACTCCCTGAGTACAGACCTTCCACACCTCCACACTCCCTGAGTACAGATCTTCCACACCTCCACAGTAGCTTAGAACAGACCTTCCTCACCTCCGCAATCCAAGTACAAACCTTGCACTCCAAGTACAAACAAAGCACACCTCCACAGTCCGAGTACAGACCTTCCACACCTCCTCACTCCGAGTACAGACCTTCCCACACATCCACACTCCCTGAGTACAGACCTTCCGCACCTCCACACTCCCTGAGTACAGACCTTCCACACCTTCACACTCCCTGAGTACAGACCTTCCACACCTCCACACTCTGAGTACAGACCTTCCCACACCTCCACACTCCCTGAGTACAGACCTTCCGCACCTCCACACTCCGAGTACAGACCTTCCACACGTCCACACTCTGAGTACAGACCTTCCCACACCTCCACAGTCCCTGAGTACAGACCTTCCGCACCTCCACACTCCAAATACAGACCTTCCCACACCTCCACACTCCCTGAGTACAGACCTTCCACACCTTCACACTCCCTGAGTACAGACCTTCCACACCTCCACACTCCCTGAGTACAGACCTTCCACACCTCCACACTTTGAGTACAGACCTTCCCACACCTCCACACTCCGAGTACAGATCTTCCACACCTCCACACTCCCTGAGTATAGATCTTCCACATCTCCACATTACCTGAGAACAGACCTTGCTCACCTCCGCACTCCAAGTACAAACCTTGCACACCTCCGCAGTCCAAGTACAGACCTTCCACACCTCCTCACTCCGAGTACAGACGTTCCCACACATCCACACTCCGAGTACAGACCTTCCCACACCTCCACATCCCTGAGTACAGACCTTCTGCACCTCCACACTCCGAGTACAGACCTTCCACACCTCCACACTCCCTGAGTACAGACATTCCGCACCTCCACACTCCGAGTACAGACCTTCCCACATGTCCACATTCCTGAGTACACACCTTCCGCACCTCCACACTCCAAATACAGACCTCCCACACCTCCACACTCCGAGTACAGATCTTCCGCACCTCCACACTCCGACTACAGACCTTCCCACACCTCCACACTCCGAGTACAGACCTTCCACACCTCCACACTCCGAGTACAGACCTTCCCACACCTAAACACTCCGAGTACAGACCTTCCTCACCTCGACACTCCGAGTACAGACCTTCCACACCTCCACAGTCCGAATACAGACCTTCCACACCTCCACACTCTCTGAGTACAGACCTTCCACACCTCCGCACTCCAAGTACAAACCTTGCACACCTCCACAGTCCGAGTACAGACCTTCCACACCTCCACACTCCTGAGTACAGACCTTCCCACACCTCCACACTCCCTGAGTACAGAGTTTCCACACCTCCACACTCCGAGTACAGAACTTACCACACCTCCACAGTCCGAGTACAGACCTTCCCATACCTCCACACTCCAAGTACAGACATTCCCACACCTCCACACCCCCTGAGTACAGACCTTCCACACATCCACACTGCCTGAGTACAGACGTTCCACACGTCCACACACTGAGTACAGACCTTCCCACACCTCCACAGTCACTGAGTACAGACCTTCCGCACCGCCAGACTCCAAATACAGACCTTCCTACACCTCCACACTCCCTGAGTACTGACCTTCCACACCTCCACACTCCCTGAGTACAGACCTTCCACACCTCCACACTCTGAGTACAGACCTTCCCACACCTCCACTCTCCGAGTACAGACCTTCCACACCTCCACACTCCCTGAGTATAGATCTTCCACATCTGCACATTACCTGAGAACAGACCTTGCTCACCTCCGCACTCCAAGTACAAACCTTGCACACCTCCGCAGTCCAAGTACAGACCTTCCACACCTCCTCACTCCGAGTACAGACCTTCCCACACCTCCACATCCCTGAGTACAGACCTTCTGCACCTCCACACTCCGAGTACAGACCTTCCACAGCTCCACACTCGCTGAGTACAGACCTTCCGCACCTCCACACTCCGAGTACAGACCTTCCACACGTCCACACTCTGAGTACAGACCTTCCCACACCTCCACAGTCCCTGAGTACAGACCTTCCGCACCTCCACACTCCAAATACAGACCTTCCCACACCTCCACACTCCCTGAGTACAGACCTTCCACACCTTCACACTCCCTGAGTACAGACCTTCCACACCTCCACACTCCCTGAGTACAGATCTTCCACACCTCCACAGTAGCTTAGAACAGACCTTCCTCACCTCCGCAATCCAAGTACAAACCTTGCACTCCAAGTACAAACAAAGCACACCTCCACAGTCCGAGTACAGACCTTCCACACCTCCTCACTCCGAGTACAGACCTTCCCACACATCCACACTCCCTGAGTACAGACCTTCCGCACCTCCACACTCCCTGAGTACAGACATTCCACACCTTCACACTCCCTGAGTACAGACCTTCCACACCTCCACACTCTGAGTACAGACCTTCCCACACCTCCACACTCCCTGAGTACAGACCTTCCGCACCTCCACACTCCGAGTACAGACCTTCCACACGTCCACACTCTGAGTACAGACCTTCCCACACCTCCACAGTCCCTGAGTACAGACCTTCCGCACCTCCACACTCCAAATACAGACCTTCCCACACCTCCACACTCCCTGAGTACAGACCTTCCACACCTTCACACTCCCTGAGTACAGACCTTCCACACCTCCACACTCCCTGAGTACAGACCTTCCACACCTCCACACTTTGAGTACAGACCTTCCCACACCTCCACACTCCGAGTACAGATCTTCCACACCTCCACACTCCCTGAGTATAGATCTTCCACATCTCCACATTACCTGAGAACAGACCTTGCTCACCTCCGCACTCCAAGTACAAACCTTGCACACCTCCGCAGTCCAAGTACAGACCTTCCACACCTCCTCACTCCGAGTACAGACGTTCCCACACATCCACACTCCGAGTACAGACCTTCCCACACCTCCACATCCCTGAGTACAGACCTTCTGCACCTCCACACTCCGAGTACAGACCTTCCACACCTCCACACTCCCTGAGTACAGACATTCCGCACCTCCACACTCCGAGTACAGACCTTCCCACATGTCCACATTCCTGAGTACACACCTTCCGCACCTCCACACTCCAAATACAGACCTCCCACACCTCCACACTCCGAGTACAGATCTTCCGCACCTCCACACTCCGACTACAGACCTTCCCACACCTCCACACTCCGAGTACAGACCTTCCACACCTCCACACTCCGAGTACAGACCTTCCCACACCTAAACACTCCGAGTACAGACCTTCCTCACCTCGACACTCCGAGTACAGACCTTCCACACCTCCACAGTCCGAATACAGACCTTCCACACCTCCACACTCTCTGAGTACAGACCTTCCACACCTCCGCACTCCAAGTACAAACCTTGCACACCTCCACAGTCCGAGTACAGACCTTCCACACCTCCACACTCCTGAGTACAGACCTTCCCACACCTCCACACTCCCTGAGTACAGAGTTTCCACACCTCCACACTCCGAGTACAGAACTTACCACACCTCCACAGTCCGAGTACAGACCTTCCCATACCTCCACACTCCAAGTACAGACATTCCCACACCTCCACACCCCCTGAGTACAGACCTTCCACACATCCACACTGCCTGAGTACAGACGTTCCACACGTCCACACACTGAGTACAGACCTTCCCACACCTCCACAGTCACTGAGTACAGACCTTCCGCACCGCCAGACTCCAAATACAGACCTTCCTACACCTCCACACTCCCTGAGTACTGACCTTCCACACCTCCACACTCCCTGAGTACAGACCTTCCACACCTCCACACTCTGAGTACAGACCTTCCCACACCTCCACTCTCCGAGTACAGACCTTCCACACCTCCACACTCCCTGAGTATAGATCTTCCACATCTGCACATTACCTGAGAACAGACCTTGCTCACCTCCGCACTCCAAGTACAAACCTTGCACACCTCCGCAGTCCAAGTACAGACCTTCCACACCTCCTCACTCCGAGTACAGACCTTCCCACACCTCCACATCCCTGAGTACAGACCTTCTGCACCTCCACACTCCGAGTACAGACCTTCCACAGCTCCACACTCGCTGAGTACAGACCTTCCGCACCTCCACACTCCGAGTACAGACCTTCCCACACCTCCACAGCCCTGAGTACACACCTTCCGCAACTCCACACTCCAAATACAGACCTCCCACACCTCCACACTCCGATTACAGACCTTCCCTCACCTCCACACTTCGAGTACAGACCTTCTACACTTCCACACTCCGAGAACAGACCTTCGACAACTCCACACTCCGAGTACATACCTTCCACACCTCCACACTCCCTGAGTACAGACCTTTCGCACCTCCACACTCCCTGAGTACAGACCTTCCGCACCTCCACACTCCGAGTACAGACCTTCCACACCTCCACACTCTGAGTACAGACCTTCCCACACCTCCACACTCCCTGAGTACAGACCTTCCGCACCTCCACACTCCGAGTACAGACCTTCCACACGTCCACACTCTGAGTACAGACCTTCCCACACCTCCACAGTCCCTGAGTACAGACCTTCCGCACCTCCACACTCCAAATACAGACCTTCCCACACCTCCACACTCCCTGAGTACAGACCTTCCACACCTTCACACTCCCTGAGTACAGACCTTCCACACCTCCACACTCCCTGAGTACAGACCTTCCACACCTCCACACTTTGAGTACAGACCTTCCCACACCTCCACACTCCGAGTACAGACCTTCCACACCTCCACACTCCCTGAGAATAGATCTTCCACATCTCCACATTACCTGAGAACAGACCTTGCTCACCTCCGCACTCCAAGTACAAACCTTGCACACCTCCGCAGTCCAAGTACAGACCTTCCACACCTCCTCACTCCGAGTACAGACGTTCCCACACATCCACACTCCGAGTACAGACCTTCCCACACCTCCACATCCCTGAGTACAGACCTTCTGCACCTCCACACTCCGAGTACAGACCTTCCACACCTCCACACATCCCTGAGTACAGACATTCCGCACCTCCACACTCCGAGTACAGACCTTCCCACATGTCCACATCCCTGAGTACACACCTTCCGCACCACCACACTCCAAATACAGACCTCCCACACCTCCACACTCCGAGTACAGATCTTCCGCACCTCCACACTCCGACTACAGACCTTCCCACACCTCCACACTCCAGGTACAGACCTTCCACACCTCCACACTCCGAGTACAGACCTTCCCACACCTAAACACTCCGAGTACAGACCTTCCTCACCTCGACACTCCGAGTACAGACCTTCCACACCTCCACAGTCCGAATACAGACCTTCCACACCTCCACACTCTCTGAGTACAGACCTTCCACACCTCCGCACTCCAAGTACAAACCTTGCACACCTCCACAGTCCGAGTACAGACCTTCCACACCTCCACACTCCTGAGTACAGACCTTCCCACACCTCCACACTCCCAGAGTACAGAGTTTCCACACCTCCACACTCCGAGTACAGAACTTACCACACCTCCACAGTCCGAGTACAGACCTTCCCATACCTCCACACTCCGAGTACAGACATTCCCACACCTCCACACCCCCTGAGTACAGACCTTCCACACATCCACACTGCCTGAGTACAGACGTTCCACACGTCCACACACTGAGTACAGACCTTCCCACACCTCCACAGTCACTGAGTACAGACCTTCCGCACCTCCAGACTCCAAATACAGACCTTCCCACACCTCCACACTCCCTGAGTACTGACCTCCCACACCTCCACACTCCCTGAGTACAGACCTTCCACACCTCCACACTCTGAGTACAGACCTTCCCACACCTCCACACTCCGAGTACAGACCTTCCACACCTCCACACTCCCTGAGTATAGATCTTCCACACCTCCACAGTCCCTGAGTATAGATCTTCAACATCTGCACATTACCTGAGAACAGACCTTGCTCACCTCCGCACTCCAAGTACAAACCTTGCACACCTCCGCAGTCCAAGTACAGACCTTCCACACCTCCTCACTCCGAGTACAGACCTTCCCACACCTCCACATCCCTGAGTACAGACCTTCTGCACCTCCACACTCCGAGTACAGACCTTCCACAGCTCCACACTCGCTGAGTACAGACCTTCCGCACCTCCACACTCCGAGTACAGACCTTCCACACGTCCACACTCTGAGTACAGACCTTCCCACACCTCCACAGTCCCTGAGTACAGACCTTCCGCACCTCCACACTCCAAATACAGACCTTCCCACACCTCCACACTCCCTGAGTACAGACCTTCCACACCTTCACACTCCCTGAGTACAGACCTTCCACACCTCCACACTCCCTGAGTACAGACCTTCCACACCTCCACACTTTGAGTACAGACCTTCCCACACCTCCACACTCCGAGTACAGACCTTCCACACCTCCACACTCCCTGAGTATAGATCTTCCACATCTCCACATTACCTGAGAACAGACCTTGCTCACCTCCGCACTCCAAGTACAAACCTTGCACACCTCCGCAGTCCAAGTACAGACCTTCCACACCTCCTCACTCCGAGTACAGACGTTCCCACACCTCCACACTCCGAGTACAGACCTTCCCACACCTCCACATCCCTGAGTACAGACCTTCTGCACCTCCACACTCCGGGTACAGACCTTCCACACCTCCACACTCCCTGAGTACAGACATTCCGCACCTCCACACTCCGAGTACAGACCTTCCCACATGTCCACATCCCTGAGTACACACCTTCCGCACCTCCACACTCCAAATACAGACCTCCCACACCTCCACACTCCGAGTACAGATCTTCCGCACCTCCACACTCCGACTACAGACCTTCCCACACCTCCACACTCCGAGTACAGACCTTCCACACCTCCACACTCCGAGTACAGACCTTCCCACACCTAAACACTCCGAGTACAGACCTTCCTCACCTCGACACTCCGAGTACAGACCTTCCACACCTCCACAGTCCGAATACAGACCTTCCACACCTCCACACTCTCTGAGTACAGACCTTCCACACCTCCGCACTCCAAGTACAAACCTTGCACACCTCCACAGTCCGAGTACAGACCTTCCACACCTCCACACTCCTGAGTACAGACCTTCCCACACCTCCACACTCCCTGAGTACAGAGTTTCCACACCTCCACACTCCGAGTACAGAACTTACCACACCTCCACAGTCCGAGTACAGACCTTCCCATACCTCCACACTCCGAGTACAGACATTCCCACACCTCCACACCCCCTGAGTACAGACCTTCCACACATCCACACTGCCTGAGTACAGACGTTCCACACGTCCACACACTGAGTACAGACCTTCCCACACCTCCACAGTCACTGAGTACAGACCTTCCGCACCGCCAGACTCCAAATACAGACCTTCCTACACCTCCACACTCCCTGAGTACTGACCTTCCACACCTCCACACTCCCTGAGTACAGACCTTCCACACCTCCACACTCTGAGTACAGACCTTCCCACACCTCCACTCTCCGAGTACAGACCTTCCACACCTCCACACTCCCTGAGTATAGATCTTCCACATCTGCACATTACCTGAGAACAGACCTTGCTCACCTCCGCACTCCAAGTACAAACCTTGCACACCTCCGCAGTCCAAGTACAGACCTTCCACACCTCCTCACTCCGAGTACAGACCTTCCCACACCTCCACATCCCTGAGTACAGACCTTCTGCACCTCCACACTCCGAGTACAGACCTTCCACAGCTCCACACTCGCTGAGTACAGACCTTCCGCACCTCCACACTCCGAGTACAGACCTTCCCACACCTCCACAGCCCTGAGTACACACCTTCCGCAACTCCACACTCCAAATACAGACCTCCCACACCTCCACACTCCGATTACAGACCTTCCCTCACCTCCACACTTCGAGTACAGACCTTCTACACTTCCACACTCCGAGAACAGACCTTCGACAACTCCACACTCCGAGTACATACCTTCCACACCTCCACACTCCCTGAGTACAGACCTTTCGCACCTCCACACTCCCTGAGTACAGACCTTCCGCACCTCCACACTCCGAGTACAGACCTTCCACACCTCCACACTCTGAGTACAGACCTTCCCACACCTCCACACTCCCTGAGTACAGACCTTCCGCACCTCCACACTCCGAGTACAGACCTTCCACACGTCCACACTCTGAGTACAGACCTTCCCACACCTCCACAGTCCCTGAGTACAGACCTTCCGCACCTCCACACTCCAAATACAGACCTTCCCACACCTCCACACTCCCTGAGTACAGACCTTCCACACCTTCACACTCCCTGAGTACAGACCTTCCACACCTCCACACTCCCTGAGTACAGACCTTCCACACCTCCACACTTTGAGTACAGACCTTCCCACACCTCCACACTCCGAGTACAGACCTTCCACACCTCCACACTCCCTGAGAATAGATCTTCCACATCTCCACATTACCTGAGAACAGACCTTGCTCACCTCCGCACTCCAAGTACAAACCTTGCACACCTCCGCAGTCCAAGTACAGACCTTCCACACCTCCTCACTCCGAGTACAGACGTTCCCACACATCCACACTCCGAGTACAGACCTTCCCACACCTCCACATCCCTGAGTACAGACCTTCTGCACCTCCACACTCCGAGTACAGACCTTCCACACCTCCACACAACCCTGAGTACAGACATTCCGCACCTCCACACTCCGAGTACAGACCTTCCCACATGTCCACATCCCTGAGTACACACCTTCCGCACCACCACACTCCAAATACAGACCTCCCACACCTCCACACTCCGAGTACAGATCTTCCGCACCTCCACACTCCGACTACAGACCTTCCCACACCTCCACACTCCAGGTACAGACCTTCCACACCTCCACACTCCGAGTACAGACCTTCCCACACCTAAACACTCCGAGTACAGACCTTCCTCACCTCGACACTCCGAGTACAGACCTTCCACACCTCCACAGTCCGAATACAGACCTTCCACACCTCCACACTCTCTGAGTACAGACCTTCCACACCTCCGCACTCCAAGTACAAACCTTGCACACCTCCACAGTCCGAGTACAGACCTTCCACACCTCCACACTCCTGAGTACAGACCTTCCCACACCTCCACACTCCCTGAGTACAGAGTTTCCACACCTCCACACTCCGAGTACAGAACTTACCACACCTCCACAGTCCGAGTACAGACCTTCCCATACCTCCACACTCCGAGTACAGACATTCCCACACCTCCACACCCCCTGAGTACAGACCTTCCACACATCCACACTGCCTGAGTACAGACGTTCCACACGTCCACACACTGAGTACAGACCTTCCCACACCTCCACAGTCACTGAGTACAGACCTTCCGCACCTCCAGACTCCAAATACAGACCTTCCCACACCTCCACACTCCCTGAGTACTGACCTTCCACACCTCCACACTCCCTGAGTACAGACCTTCCACACCTCCACACTCTGAGTACAAACCTTCCCACACCTCCACACTCCGAGTACAGACCTTCCACACCTCCACACTCCCTGAGTATAGATCTTCCACACCTCCACAGTCCCTGAGTATAGATCTTCAACATCTGCACATTACCTGAGAACAGACCTTGCTCACCTCCGCACTCCAAGTACAAACCTTGCACACCTCCGCAGTCCAAGTACAGACCTTCCACACCTCCTCACTCCGAGTACAGACCTTCCCACACCTCCACATCCCTGAGTACAGACCTTCTGCACCTCCACACTCCGAGTACAGACCTTCCACAGCTCCACACTCGCTGATTACAGACCTTCCGCACCTCCACACTCCGAGTACAGACCTTCCACACGTCCACACTCTGAGTACAGACCTTCCCACACCTCCACAGTCCCTGAGTACAGACCTTCCGCACCTCCACACTCCAAATACAGACCTTCCCACACCTCCACAGTCCTTGAGTACAGACCTTCCGCACCTCCACACTCCAAATACAGACCTTCCCACACCTCCACACTCCCTGAGTACAGACCTTCCACACCTTCACACTCCCTGAGTACAGACCTTCCACACCTCCACACTCCCTGAGTACAGATCTTCCACACCTCCACAGTAGCTTAGAACAGACCTTCCTCACCTCCGCAATCCAAGTACAAACCTTGCACTCCAAGTACAAACAAAGCACACCTCCACAGTCCGAGTACAGACCTTCCACACCTCCTCACTCCGAGTACAGACCTTCCCACACATCCACACTCCCTGAGTACAGACCTTCCGCACCTCCACACTCCCTGAGTACAGACCTTCCACACCTTCACACTCCCTGAGTACAGACCTTCCACACCTCCACACTCTGAGTACAGACCTTCCCACACCTCCACACTCCCTGAGTACAGACCTTCCGCACCTCCACACTCCGAGTACAGACCTTCCACACGTCCACACTCTGAGTACAGACCTTCCCACACCTCCACATCCCTGAGTACAGACCTTCTGCACCTCCACACTCCGAGTACAGACCTTCCACACCTCCACACTCCCTGAGTACAGACATTCCGCACCTCCACACTCCGAGTACAGACCTTCCCACATGTCCACATTCCTGAGTACACACCTTCCGCACCTCCACACTCCAAATACAGACCTCCCACACCTCCACACTCCGAGTACAGATCTTCCGCACCTCCACACTCCGACTACAGACCTTCCCACACCTCCACACTCCGAGTACAGACCTTCCACACCTCCACACTCCGAGTACAGACCTTCCCACACCTAAACACTCCGAGTACAGACCTTCCTCACCTCGACACTCCGAGTACAGACCTTCCACACCTCCACAGTCCGAATACAGACCTTCCACACCTCCACACTCTCTGAGTACAGACCTTCCACACCTCCGCACTCCAAGTACAAACCTTGCACACCTCCACAGTCCGAGTACAGACCTTCCACACCTCCACACTCCTGAGTACAGACCTTCCCACACCTCCACACTCCCTGAGTACAGAGTTTCCACACCTCCACACTCCGAGTACAGAACTTACCACACCTCCACAGTCCGAGTACAGACCTTCCCATACCTCCACACTCCGAGTACAGACATTCCCACACCTCCACACCCCCTGAGTACAGACCTTCCACACATCCACACTGCCTGAGTACAGACGTTCCACACGTCCACACACTGAGTACAGACCTTCCCACACCTCCACAGTCACTGAGTACAGACCTTCCGCACCGCCAGACTCCAAATACAGACCTTCCTACACCTCCACACTCCCTGAGTACTGACCTTCCACACCTCCACACTCCCTGAGTACAGACCTTCCACACCTCCACACTCTGAGTACAGACCTTCCCACACCTCCACTCTCCGAGTACAGACCTTCCACACCTCCACACTCCCTGAGTATAGATCTTCCACATCTGCACATTACCTGAGAACAGACCTTGCTCACCTCCGCACTCCAAGTACAAACCTTGCACACCTCCGCAGTCCAAGTACAGACCTTCCACACCTCCTCACTCCGAGTACAGACCTTCCCACACCTCCACATCCCTGAGTACAGACCTTCTGCACCTCCACACTCCGAGTACAGACCTTCCACAGCTCCACACTCGCTGAGTACAGACCTTCCGCACCTCCACACTCCGAGTACAGACCTTCCCACACCTCCACAGCCCTGAGTACACACCTTCCGCAACTCCACACTCCAAATACAGACCTCCCACACCTCCACACTCCGATTACAGACCTTCCCTCACCTCCACACTTCGAGTACAGACCTTCTACACTTCCACACTCCGAGAACAGACCTTCGACAACTCCACACTCCGAGTACATACCTTCCACACCTCCACACTCCCTGAGTACAGACCTTTCGCACCTCCACACTCCCTGAGTACAGACCTTCCGCACCTCCACACTCCGAGTACAGACCTTCCACACCTCCACACTCTGAGTACAGACCTTCCCACACCTCCACACTCCCTGAGTACAGACCTTCCGCACCTCCACACTCCGAGTACAGACCTTCCACACGTCCACACTCTGAGTACAGACCTTCCCACACCTCCACAGTCCCTGAGTACAGACCTTCCGCACCTCCACACTCCAAATACAGACCTTCCCACACCTCCACACTCCCTGAGTACAGACCTTCCACACCTTCACACTCCCTGAGTACAGACCTTCCACACCTCCACACTCCCTGAGTACAGACCTTCCACACCTCCACACTTTGAGTACAGACCTTCCCACACCTCCACACTCCGAGTACAGACCTTCCACACCTCCACACTCCCTGAGAATAGATCTTCCACATCTCCACATTACCTGAGAACAGACCTTGCTCACCTCCGCACTCCAAGTACAAACCTTGCACACCTCCGCAGTCCAAGTACAGACCTTCCACACCTCCTCACTCCGAGTACAGACGTTCCCACACATCCACACTCCGAGTACAGACCTTCCCACACCTCCACATCCCTGAGTACAGACCTTCTGCACCTCCACACTCCGAGTACAGACCTTCCACACCTCCACACATCCCTGAGTACAGACATTCCGCACCTCCACACTCCGAGTACAGACCTTCCCACATGTCCACATCCCTGAGTACACACCTTCCGCACCACCACACTCCAAATACAGACCTCCCACACCTCCACACTCCGAGTACAGATCTTCCGCACCTCCACACTCCGACTACAGACCTTCCCACACCTCCACACTCCAGGTACAGACCTTCCACACCTCCACACTCCGAGTACAGACCTTCCCACACCTAAACACTCCGAGTACAGACCTTCCTCACCTCGACACTCCGAGTACAGACCTTCCACACCTCCACAGTCCGAATACAGACCTTCCACACCTCCACACTCTCTGAGTACAGACCTTCCACACCTCCGCACTCCAAGTACAAACCTTGCACACCTCCACAGTCCGAGTACAGACCTTCCACACCTCCACACTCCTGAGTACAGACCTTCCCACACCTCCACACTCCCTGAGTACAGAGTTTCCACACCTCCACACTCCGAGTACAGAACTTACCACACCTCCACAGTCCGAGTACAGACCTTCCCATACCTCCACACTCCGAGTACAGACATTCCCACACCTCCACACCCCCTGAGTACAGACCTTCCACACATCCACACTGCCTGAGTACAGACGTTCCACACGTCCACACACTGAGTACAGACCTTCCCACACCTCCACAGTCACTGAGTACAGACCTTCCGCACCTCCAGACTCCAAATACAGACCTTCCCACACCTCCACACTCCCTGAGTACTGACCTTCCACACCTCCACACTCCCTGAGTACAGACCTTCCACACCTCCACACTCTGAGTACAGACCTTCCCACACCTCCACACTCCGAGTACAGACCTTCCACACCTCCACACTCCCTGAGTATAGATCTTCCACACCTCCACAGTCCCTGAGTATAGATCTTCAACATCTGCACATTACCTGAGAACAGACCTTGCTCACCTCCGCACTCCAAGTACAAACCTTGCACACCTCCGCAGTCCAAGTACAGACCTTCCACACCTCCTCACTCCGAGTACAGACCTTCCCACACCTCCACATCCCTGAGTACAGACCTTCTGCACCTCCACACTCCGAGTACAGACCTTCCACAGCTCCACACTCGCTGAGTACAGACCTTCCGCACCTCCACACTCCGAGTACAGACCTTCCACACGTCCACACTCTGAGTACAGACCTTCCCACACCTCCACAGTCCCTGAGTACAGACCTTCCGCACCTCCACACTCCAAATACAGACCTTCCCACACCTCCACACTCCCTGAGTACAGACCTTCCACACCTTCACACTCCCTGAGTACAGACCTTCCACACCTCCACACTCCCTGAGTACAGACCTTCCACACCTCCACACTTTGAGTACAGACCTTCCCACACCTCCACACTCCGAGTACAGACCTTCCACACCTCCACACTCCCTGAGTATAGATCTTCCACATCTCCACATTACCTGAGAACAGACCTTGCTCACCTCCGCACTCCAAGTACAAACCTTGCACACCTCCGCAGTCCAAGTACAGACCTTCCACACCTCCTCACTCCGAGTACAGACGTTCCCACACCTCCACACTCCGAGTACAGACCTTCCCACACCTCCACATCCCTGAGTACAGACCTTCTGCACCTCCACACTCTGGGTACAGACCTTCCACACCTCCACACTCCCTGAGTACAGACATTCCGCACCTCCACACTCCGAGTACAGACCTTCCCACATGTCCACATCCCTGAGTACACACCTTCCGCACCTCCACACTCCAAATACAGACCTCCCACACCTCCACACTCCGAGTACAGATCTTCCGCACCTCCACACTCCGACTACAGACCTTCCCACACCTCCACACTCCGAGTACAGACCTTCCACACCTCCACACTCCGAGTACAGACCTTCCCACACCTAAACACTCCGAGTACAGACCTTCCACACCTCCGCACTCCAAGTACAAACCTTGCACACCTCCACAGTCCGCTACAGACCTTCCACACCTCCACACTCCTGAGTACAGACCTTCCCACACCTCCACACTCCCTGAGTACAGAGTTTCCACACCTCCACACTCCGAGTACAGAACTTACCACACCTCCACAGTCCGAGTACAGACCTTCCCATACCTCCACACTCCGAGTACAGACATTCCCACACCTCCACACCCCGAGTACAGACCTTCCACACATCCACACTGCCTGAGTACAGACGTTCCACACGTCCACACACTGAGTACAGACCATCCCACACCTCCACAGTCCCTGAGTACAGACCTTCCGCACCTCCAGACTCCAAATACAGACCTTCCCACACCTCCACATTCCCTGAGTACAGACCTTCCACACCTTCACACTCCCTGAGTACAGACCTTCCACACCTCCACACTCTGAGTACAGACCTTCCCACTCCTCCACACTCCGAGTACAGACCTTCCACACCTCCACACTCCCTGAGTATAGATCTTCCACATCTCCACATTACCTGAGAACAGACCTTGCTCACCTCCGCACTCCAAGTACAAACCTTGCACACCTCCGCAGTCCAAGTACAGACCTTCCACACCTCCTCACTCCGAGTACAGGCCTTCCCACACCTCCACATCCCTGAGTACAGACCTTCTGCACCTCCACACTCCGAGTACAGACCTTCCACAGCTCCACACTCGCTGAGTACAGACCTTCCGCACCTCCACACTCCGAGTACAGACCTTCCCACACCTCCACATCCCTGAGTACACACCTTCCGCAACTCCACACATCCAAATACAAACCTCCCACACCTCCACACTCCGAGTACAGACCTTCCACATCTCCACACTCCGACTACAGACCTTCCCACACCTCCACATTCCGATTACAGACCTTCCCTCACCTCCACACTTCCAGTACAGACCTTCAACACTTCCACACTCCGAGTACAGACCTTCGACAACTCCACACACCGAGTACATACCTTCCACACCTCCACACTCCCTGAGTACAGACCTTTCGCACCTCCACACTGCTGAGTACAGACCTTCCGCACCTCCACACTCCGAGTACAGACCTTCCACACGTCCACACTCTGAGTACAGACCTTCCCACACCTCCACAGTCCCTGAGTACACACCTTCCGCACCTCCACACTCCAAATACAGACCTTCCCACACCTCCACACTCCCTGAGCACAGACCTTCCACACCTCCACACTCCCTGAGTACAGACCTTCCACACCTCCACACTCTGAGTACAGACCTTCCCACACCTCCACACTCCGAGTACAGACCTTCCACACCTCCACACTCCCTGAGTATAGATCTTCCACATCTCCACATTACCTGAGAACAGACCTTGCTCACCTCCGCACTCCAAGTACAAACCTTGCACACCTCCGCAGTCCAAGTACAGACCTTCCACACCTCCTCACTCCGAGTACAGACGTTCCCACACCTCCACACTCCGAGTAGAGACCTTCGCACACCTCCACATCCCTGAGTACAGACCTTCTGCACCTCCACACTCCGAGTACAGACCTTCCACACCTCCACACTCCCTGAGTACAGACATTCCGCACCTCCACACTCCGAGTACAGACCTTCCCACACCTCCACATCCCTGAGTACACACCTTCCGCACCTCCACACTCCAAATACAGACCTCCCACACCTCCACACTCCGAGTACAGACCTTCCACATCTCCACACTCCGACTACAGACCTTCCCACACCTCCACACTCCGATTACAGACCTTACCTCACCTCCACACTTCGACGACAGACCTTCTACACTTCCACACTCCGATTACAGACCTTCGACAACTCCACACTCCGAGTACATACCTTCCACACCTCCACACTCCCTGAGTACAGACCTTCCGCACCTCCACACTCCAAATACAGACCTCCCACACCTCCACACTCCGAGTACAGACCTTCCACACCTCCACACTCCGAGTACAGACCTTCCCACACCTAAACACTCCGAGTACAGACTTTCCTCACCTCGACACTCCGAGTACAGACCTTCCACACCTCCACAGTCCGAATACAGACATTCCACACCTCCACACTCCCTGAGTACAGACCTTCCACACTTCCGCACTCCAAGTACAAACCTTGCACACCTCCACAGTCCGAGGACAGACCTTCCACACCTCCACACTCCTGAGTACATACCTTCCCACACCTCCACACTCCCTGAGTACAGACATTCCCGCACCTCCACACTCTGAGTACAGACCTTCCCACACATCCACACTGCCTGAGTACAGACCTTCCACACCTCCACACTGAGTACAGACCTTCCCACACCTCCACAGTCCCTGAGTACAGACCCTCTTCACCTCCACACTCCAAATACAGACCGTCCCACACCTCCACACTCCCTGAGTACAGACCTTCCACACCTCCACACTCCCTGAGTACAGACCTTCCGCACCTCCACACTCCCTGAGTACAGACCTTCCCACACCTCCACACTCCCTGAGTACAGACCTTCCACACCTCCACACTCCGAGTACAGACCTTCCACACGTCCACACTCTGAGTACAGACCTTCCCACACCTCCACAGTCCCTGAGTACAGACCTTCCGCACCTCCACACTCCAAATACAGACCTTCCAACACCACCACACTCCCTGAGTACAGACCTTCCACACCTTCACACTCCCTGAGTACAGACCTTCCACACCTCCACACTCCCTGAGTACAGAGCTTCCACACCTCCACACTCTGAGTACAGACCTTCCCACACCTCCACACTCCGTGAGTACAGACCTTCCAGACTCCCTGACTACAGACCTTCCGCACCTCCACACTCCTGAGTAGGGACCTTCCACACCTCCACACTCCGACTACAGATCTTCTTGCACCTCCACGCTCCCTGAGTACAAACCTTCCCACACCTCCACACTCCCTGAGTGCTGATCTTCCCGCATCTCCACACTCAGAGTACAAACCTTCCCACACCTCCACACTCCGAGTACAGACCTTCCTCACCTCCCCACTCCCTGAGTACTGACCTTCCCACACATCCACACTCCCTGAGTACAGACCTTCCCACATCTCCACACTCCCTGAGTACAGACATTCCCACACCTCCACACTCCGAGTACAGACCTTCCCACACCTCCACACTCCGTGTACAGACCTTCCACACCTCCACACTCCCTGAGTACAGACCTTCCACACCTCCACTGTATCTGAGAACAGACCTTACTCACCTCCACACTCCGAGTACAGACCTTCCACACCTCCACAGTCCGAGTACAGACCTTCCCACACCTCCACACTCCCTGAGTACAGACCTTCCGCACCTCCACACTCCGAGTACAGACCTTCCACACGTCCACACTCTGAGTACAGACCTTCCCACACCTCCACACTCCCTGAGTACATACCTTCCACACCTCCACACTCCCTGAGTACATACCTTCCACACCTCCACACTCCCTGAGTACATACCTTCCACACCTCCACACTCCGAGTACAAACCTTCCACACCTCCACACTCCCTGAGTACAAACCTTCCCACATCTCCACACTCCCTGAGTCCAGACATTCCCACACCTCCACACTCCGAGTACAGACCTTCCCACACCTCCACACTCTGAGTACAGACCTTCCACACCTCCACACTCCCTGAGTACAGACCTTCCACACCTCCACAGTATCTGAGAACAGACCTTACTCACCTCCACATTCCGAGTACAGACATTCCCACACCTCCACACTCCCTGAGTACATACCTTCCACACCTCCACACTCCGAGTACAGACCTTCCACACGTCCACACTCTGAGTACAGACCTTCCCACACCTCCACAGTCCCTGAGTACAGACCTTCCGCACCTCCAGACTCCAAATACAGACCTTCCCACACCTCCACACTCCCTGAGTACAGACCTTCCACACCTCCACACTCCCTGAGTACAGACCTTCCACACCTCCACACTCTGAGTACAGACCTTCCCACACCTCCACACTCCGAGTACAGACCTTCCACACCTCCACACTCCCTGAGTATAGATCTTTCACATCTCCACATTACCTGAGAACAGACCTTGCTCACCTCCGCACTCCACGTACAAACCTTGCACACCTCCGCAGTCCAAGTACAGACCTTCCACACCTCCTCACTCCGAGTACAGACGTTCCCACACCTCCACACTCCGAGTACAGACCTTCCCACACCTCCACATCCCTGAGTACAGACCTTCTGCACCTCCACAGTCCGAGTACAGACCTTCCACAGCTCCACACTCGCTGAGTACAGACCTTCCGCACTTCCACACTCCGAGTACAGACCTTCCACAGCTCCACACTCGCTGAGTACAGACCTTCCGCACCTCCACACTCCGAGTACAGACCTTCCCACACCTCCACATCCCTGAGTACACACCTTCCGCACCTCCACACTCCAAATACAGACCTCCCACACCTCCACACTCCGAGTACAGACCTTCCATATCTCCACACTCCGACTACAGACCTTCCCACACCTCCACACTCCGATTACAGACCTTCCCTCACCTCCACACTTCGAGTACAGACCTTCTACACTTCCACACTCGCTGAGTACAGACCTTCCGCACTTCCACACTCCGAGTACAGACCTTCGACAACTCCACACTCCGAGTACATACCTTCCACACCTCCACACTCCCTGAGGACAGACCTTTCGCACCTCCACACTCCAGAGTACAGACCTTCACACACCTCCACACTCCGAGTACAGACCTTCCACACCTCCACACTCCGAGTACAGACCTTCCACACCTCCACACTCTGAGTACAGACCTTCCCACACCTCCACACTCCGAGTACAGACCTTCCACACCTCCACACTCCCTGAGTATAGATCTTCCACATCTCCACATTACCTGAGAACAGACCTTGCTCACCTCCGCACTCCAAGTACAAACCTTGCACACCTCCGCAGTCCAAGTACAGACCTTCCACACCTCCTCACTCCGAGTACAGACGTTCCCACACCTCCACACTCCGAGTACAGACCTTCCCACACCTCCACATCCCTGAGTACAGACCTTCTGCACCTCCACACTCCGAGTACAGACCTTCCACACCTCCACACTCCCTGAGTACAGACATTCCGCACCTCCACACTCCGAGTACAGACCTTCCCACACCTCCACATCCCTGAGTACACACCTTCCGCACCTCCACACTCCAAATACAGACCTCCCACACCTCCACACTCCGAGTACAGACCTTCCACATCTCCAAACTCCGACTACAGACCTTCCCACACCTCCACACTCCGATTACAGACCTTACCTCACCTCCACACTTCGACTACAGACCTTCTACACTTCCACACTCCGATTACAGACCTTCGACAACTCCACACTCCGAGTACATACCTTCCACACCTCCACACTCCCTGAGTACAGACCTTTCGCACCTCCACACACCGAGTACAGATCTTCCGCACCTCCACACTCCTGAGTACAGACCTTCCCACACCTCCACACTCCGAGTAGAGACCTTCCACACCTCCACACTCCGAGTACAGACGTTCCCACACCTAAACACTCCGAGTACAGACCTTCCTCACCTCGACACTCCGAGTACAGACCTTCCACACCTCCACAGTCCGAATACAGACCTTCCACACCTCCACACTCCCTGAGTACAGACCTTCCACACCTCCACACTCCCTGAGTACAGACCCTCTTCACCTCCACACTCCAAATACAGACCTTCCCACACCTCCACACTCCCTGAGTACAGACCTTCCACACCTCCACACTCCCTGAGTACAGACCTTCCGCACCTCCACACTCCCTGAGTACAGACCTTCCCACACCTCCACACTCCCTGAGTACAGACCTTCCACACCTCCACACTCCGAGTACAGACCTTCCACACGTCCACACTCTGAGTACAGACCTTCCCACACCTCCACAGTCCCTGAGTACAGACCTTCCGCACCTCCACACTCCAAATACAGACCTTCCAACACCACCACACTCCCTGAGTACAGACCTTCCACACCTTCACACTCCCTGAGTACAGACCTTCCACACCTCCACACTCCCTGAGTACAGAGCTTCCACACCTCCACACTCTGAGTACAGACCTTCCCACACCTCCACACTCCGTGAGTACAGACATTCCAGACTCCCTGACTACAGACCTTCCGCACCTCCACCCTCCTGAGTAGGGACCTTCCACACCTCCACACTCCGACTACAGATCTTCTTGCACCTCCACGCTACCTGAGTACAAACCTTCCCACACCTCCACACTCCCTGAGTGCTGATCTTCCCGCATCTCCACACTCAGAGTACAAACCTTCCCACACCTCCACACTCCGAGTACAGACCTTCCTCACCTCCCCACTCCCTGAGTACAGACCTTCCCACACATCCACACTCCCTGAGTACAGACATTCCCAATCCTCCACATTCCTAGTACACACGTTCCACACCTCCACACTCCGAATACAGACCTTCCCGCACCTCCACACTCCCTGAGTACATACCTTCCACATCTCCACACTCCCTGAGTACATAGCTTCCACACCTCCACACTCCGAGTACAAACCTTCCACACCTCCACACTCCCTGAGTACAGACCTTCCCACATCTCCACACTCCCTGAGTACAGACATTCCCACACCTCCACACTCCGAGTACAGACCTTCCCACACCTCCACACTCCGAGTACAGACCTTCCACACCTCCACACTCTGAGTACAGACCTTCCCACACCTCCACACTCCGAGTACAGACCTTCCACACCTCCACACTCCCTGAGTATAGATCTTTCACATCTCCACATTACCTGAGAACAGACCTTGCTCACCTCCGCACTCCACGTACAAACCTTGCACACCTCCGCAGTCCAAGTACAGACCTTCCACACCTCCTCACTCCGAGTACAGACGTTCCCACACCTCCACACTCCGAGTACAGACCTTCCCACACCTCCACATCCCTGAGTACAGACCTTCTGCACCTCCACAGTCCGAGTACAGACCTTCCACAGCTCCACACTCGCTGAGTACAGACCTTCCGCACTTCCACACTCCGAGTACAGACCTTCCACAGCTCCACACTCGCTGAGTACAGACCTTCCGCACCTCCACACTCCGAGTACAGACCTTCCCACACCTCCACATCCCTGAGTACACACCTTCCGCACCTCCACACTCCAAATACAGACCTCCCACACCTCCACACTCCGAGTACAGACCTTCCATATCTCCACACTCCGACTACAGACCTTCCCACACCTCCACACTCCGATTACAGACCTTCCCTCACCTCCACACTTCGAGTACAGACCTTCTACACTTCCACACTCCGAGTACAGACCTTCGACAACTCCACACTCCGAGTACATACCTTCCACACCTCCACACTCCCTGAGGACAGACCTTTCGCACCTCCACACTCCAGAGTACAGACCTTCACACACCTCCACACTCCGAGTACAGACCTTCCACACCTCCACACTCCGAGTACAGACCTTCCACACCTCCACACTCTGAGTACAGACCTTCCCACACCTCCACACTCCGAGTACAGACCTTCCACACCTCCACACTCCCTGAGTATAGATCTTCCACATCTCCACATTACCTGAGAACAGACCTTGCTCACCTCCGCACTCCAAGTACAAACCTTGCACACCTCCGCAGTCCAAGTACAGACCTTCCACACCTCCTCACTCCGAGTACAGACGTTCCCACACCTCCACACTCCGAGTACAGACCTTCCCACACCTCCACATCCCTGAGTACAGACCTTCTGCACCTCCACACTCCGAGTACAGACCTTCCACACCTCCACACTCCCTGAGTACAGACATTCCGCACCTCCACACTCCGAGTACAGACCTTCCCACACCTCCACATCCCTGAGTACACACCTTCCGCACCTCCACACTCCAAATACAGACCTCCCACACCTCCACACTCCGAGTACAGACCTTCCACATCTCCAAACTCCGACTACAGACCTTCCCACACCTCCACACTCCGATTACAGACCTTACCTCACCTCCACACTTCGACTACAGACCTTCTACACTTCCACACTCCGATTACAGACCTTCGACAACTCCACACTCCGAGTACATACCTTCCACACCTCCACACTCCCTGAGTACAGACCTTTCGCACCTCCACACACCGAGTACAGATCTTCCGCACCTCCACACTCCTGAGTACAGACCTTCCCACACCTCCACACTCCGAGTAGAGACCTTCCACACCTCCACACTCCGAGTACAGACGTTCCCACACCTAAACACTCCGAGTACAGACCTTCCTCACCTCGACACTCCGAGTACAGACCTTCCACACCTCCACAGTCCGAATACAGACCTTCCACACCTCCACACTCCCTGAGTACAGACCTTCCACACCTCCACACTCCCTGAGTACAGACCCTCTTCACCTCCACACTCCAAATACAGACCTTCCCACACCTCCACACTCCCTGAGTACAGACCTTCCACACCTCCACACTCCCTGAGTACAGACCTTCCGCACCTCCACACTCCCTGAGTACAGACCTTCCCACACCTCCACACTCCCTGAGTACAGACCTTCCACACCTCCACACTCCGAGTACAGACCTTCCACACGTCCACACTCTGAGTACAGACCTTCCCACACCTCCACAGTCCCTGAGTACAGACCTTCCGCACCTCCACACTCCAAATACAGACCTTCCAACACCACCACACTCCCTGAGTACAGACCTTCCACACCTTCACACTCCCTGAGTACAGACCTTCCACACCTCCACACTCCCTGAGTACAGAGCTTCCACACCTCCACACTCTGAGTACAGACCTTCCCACACCTCCACACTCCGTGAGTACAGACATTCCAGACTCCCTGACTACAGACCTTCCGCACCTCCACCCTCCTGAGTAGGGACCTTCCACACCTCCACACTCCGACTACAGATCTTCTTGCACCTCCACGCTACCTGAGTACAAACCTTCCCACACCTCCACACTCCCTGAGTGCTGATCTTCCCGCATCTCCACACTCAGAGTACAAACCTTCCCACACCTCCACACTCCGAGTACAGACCTTCCTCACCTCCCCACTCCCTGAGTACAGACCTTCCCACACATCCACACTCCCTGAGTACAGACATTCCCAATCCTCCACATTCCTAGTACACACGTTCCACACCTCCACACTCCGAATACAGACCTTCCCGCACCTCCACACTCCCTGAGTACATACCTTCCACATCTCCACACTCCCTGAGTACATAGCTTCCACACCTCCACACTCCGAGTACAAACCTTCCACACCTCCACACTCCCTGAGTACAGACCTTCCCACATCTCCACACTCCCTGAGTACAGACATTCCCACACCTCCACACTCCGAGTACAGACCTTCCCACACCTCCACACTCCGAGTACAGACCTTCCACACCTCCACACTCCCTGAGTACAGACCTTCCACACCTCCACAGTATCTGAGAACAGACCTTACTCACCTCCACACTCCGAGTACAGACCTTCCACACCTCCACAGTCCGAGTACAGACCTTCCCACACCTCCACACTCCCTGAGTACAGACCTTCTGCACCTCCACACTCCGAGTACAGACCTTCCACACGTCCACACTCTGAGTACAGACCTTCCCACACCTCCACACTCCCTGAGTACATACCTTCCACACCTCCACACTCCCTGAGTACATACCTTCCACACCTCCACACTCCCTGAGTACATACCTTCCACACCTCCACACTCCGAGTACAAACCTTCCACACCTCCACACTCCCTGAGTACAAACCTTCCCACATCTCCACACTCCCTGAGTCCAGACATTCCCACACCTCCACACTCCGAGTACAGACCTTCCCACACCTCCACACTCCGAGTACAGACCTTCCACACCTCCACACTCCCTGAGTACAGACCTTCCACACCTCCACAGTATCTGAGAACAGACCTTACTCACCTCCACACTCCGAGTACAGACATTCCCACACCTCCACACTCCCTGAGTACAGACCTTCCACACCTCCACACTCCGAGTACAGACCTTCCACACGTCCACACTCTGAGTACAGACCTTCCCACACCTCCACAGTCCCTGAGTACAGACCTTCCGCACCTCCAGACTCCAAATACAGACCTTCCCACACCTCCACACTCCCTGAGTACAGACCTTCCACACCTCCACACTCCCTGAGTACAGACCTTCCACACCTCCACACTCTGAGTACAGACCTTCCCACACCTCCACACTCCGAGTACAGACCTTCCACACCTCCACACTCCCTGAGTATAGATCTTCCACATCTCCACATTACCTGAGAACAGACCTTGCTCACCTCCGCACTCCAAGTACAAACCTTGCACACCTCCGCAGTCCAAGTACAGACCTTCCACACCTCCTCACTCCGAGTACAGACGTTCCCACACCTCCACACTCCGAGTACAGACCTTCCCACACCTCCACATCCCTGAGTACAGACCTTCTGCACCTCCACACTCCGAGTACACACCTTCCACAGCTCCACACTCGCTGAGTACAGACCTTCCGCACCTCCACACTCCGAGTACAGACCTTCGCACACCTCCACATCCCTGAGTACACACCTTCCGCACCTCCACACTCCGAGTACAGATCTTCCGCACCTCCACACTCCTGAGTACAGACCTTCACACACCTCCACACTCCGAGTACATTTCTTCCGCACCTCCACACTCCGAGTACAGACCTTCCCACACTTAAACACTCTGAGTACAGACCTTCTTCACCTCGACACTCCGAGTACAGACCTTCCACACCTCCACAGTCCAAATACAGACCTTCCACACCTCCACACTCCCTGAGTACAGACCTTCCACACCTCCACACTCCCTGAGTACAGACCTTCAACACATCTACACCCCGAGTAGACCTTCCACACCTCCACACTCCTGAGTACAGACCTTCCCACACCTCCACACTCGCTGAGTACAGACCTTCCAAACCTCCACACTCCGAGTACAGAACTTACCACACCACCACAGTCCGAGTACAGACCTTCCCATACCTCCACACTCCGAGTACAGACATTCCCACACCTCCACCCTCTGAGTACAGACCTTCCACACCTCCACACTCCCTGAGTACAGACCTTCCGCACCTCCACACTCCCTGAGTACAGACCTTCCCACACCTCCACACTCCCTGAGTACAGACCTTCCACACCTCCACACTCCGAGTACAGACCTTCCACACGTCCACACTCTGAGTACAGACCTTCCCACACCTCCACAGTCCCTGAGTACAGACCTTCCGCACCTCCACACTCAAATACAGACCTTCCAACACCACCACACTCCCTGAGTACAGACCTTCCACACCTTCACACTCCCTGAGTACAGACCTTCCACACCTCCACACTCCCTGAGTACAGAGCTTCCACACCTCCACACTCTGAGTACAGACCTTCCCACACCTCCACACTCCGTGAGTACAGACATTCCAGACTCCCTGACTACAGACCTTCCGCACCTCCACCCTCCTGAGTAGGGACCTTCCACACCTCCACACTCCGACTACAGATCTTCTTGCACCTCCACGCTACCTGAGTACAAACCTTCCCACACCTCCACACTCCCTGAGTGCTGATCTTCCCGCATCTCCACACTCAGAGTACAAACCTTCCCACACCTCCACACTCCGAGTACAGACCTTCCTCACCTCCCCACTCCCTGAGTACAGACCTTCCCACACATCCACACTCCCTGAGTACAGACATTCCCAATCCTCCACATTCCTAGTACACACGTTCCACACCTCCACACTCCGAATACAGACCTTCCCGCACCTCCACACTCCCTGAGTACATACCTTCCACATCTCCACACTCCGAGTACATAGCTTCCACACCTCCACACTCCGAGTACAAACCTTCCACACCTCCACACTCCCTGAGTACAGACCTTCCCACATCTCCACACTCCCTGAGTACAGACATTCCCACACCTCCACACTCCGAGTACAGACCTTCCCACACCTCCACACTCCGAGTACAGACCTTCCACACCTCCACACTCCCTGAGTACAGACCTTCCACACCTCCACAGTATCTGAGAACAGACCTTACTCACCTCCACACTCCGAGTACAGACCTTCCACACCTCCACAGTCCGAGTACAGACCTTCCCACACCTCCACACTCCCTGAGTACAGACCTTCTGCACCTCCACACTCCGAGTACAGACCTTCCACACGTCCACACTCTGAGTACAGACCTTCCCACACCTCCACACTCCCTGAGTACATACCTTCCACACCTCCACACTCCCTGAGTACATACCTTCCACACCTCCACACTCCCTGAGTACATACCTTCCACACCTCCACACTCCGAGTACAAACCTTCCACACCTCCACACTCCCTGAGTACAAACCTTCCCACATCTCCACACTCCCTGAGTCCAGACATTCCCACACCTCCACACTCCGAGTACAGACCTTCCCACACCTCCACACTCCGAGTACAGACCTTCCACACCTCCACACTCCCTGAGTACAGACCTTCCACACCTCCACAGTATCTGAGAACAGACCTTACTCACCTCCACACTCCGAGTACAGACATTCCCACACCTCCACACTCCCTGAGTACAGACCTTCCACACCTCCACACTCCGAGTACAGACCTTCCACACGTCCACACTCTGAGTACAGACCTTCCCACACCTCCACAGTCCCTGAGTACAGACCTTCCGCACCTCCAGACTCCAAATACAGACCTTCCCACACCTCCACACTCCCTGAGTACAGACCTTCCACACCTCCACACTCCCTGAGTACAGACCTTCCACACCTCCACACTCTGAGTACAGACCTTCCCACACCTCCACACTCCGAGTACAGACCTTCCACACCTCCACACTCCCTGAGTATAGATCTTCCACATCTCCACATTACCTGAGAACAGACCTTGCTCACCTCCGCACTCCAAGTACAAACCTTGCACACCTCCGCAGTCCAAGTACAGACCTTCCACACCTCCTCACTCCGAGTACAGACGTTCCCACACCTCCACACTCCGAGTACAGACCTTCCCACACCTCCACATCCCTGAGTACAGACCTTCTGCACCTCCACACTCCGAGTACACACCTTCCACAGCTCCACACTCGCTGAGTACAGACCTTCCGCACCTCCACACTCCGAGTACAGACCTTCGCACACCTCCACATCCCTGAGTACACACCTTCCGCACCTCCACACTCCGAGTACAGATCTTCCGCACCTCCACACTCCTGAGTACAGACCTTCACACACCTCCACACTCCGAGTACATTTCTTCCGCACCTCCACACTCCGAGTACAGACCTTCCCACACTTAAACACTCTGAGTACAGACCTTCTTCACCTCGACACTCCGAGTACAGACCTTCCACACCTCCACAGTCCAAATACAGACCTTCCACACCTCCACACTCCCTGAGTACAGACCTTCCACACCTCCACACTCCCTGAGTACAGACCTTCAACACATCTACACCCCGAGTAGACCTTCCACACCTCCACACTCCTGAGTACAGACCTTCCCACACCTCCACACTCGCTGAGTACAGACCTTCCAAACCTCCACACTCCGAGTACAGAACTTACCACACCACCACAGTCCGAGTACAGACCTTCCCATACCTCCACACTCCGAGTACAGACATTCCCACACCTCCACCCTCTGAGTACAGACCTTCCACACCTCCACACTCCCTGAGTACAGACCTTCCGCACCTCCACACTCCCTGAGTACAGACCTTCCCACACCTCCACACTCCCTGAGTACAGACCTTCCACACCTCCACACTCCGAGTACAGACCTTCCACACGTCCACACTCTGAGTACAGACCTTCCCACACCTCCACAGTCCCTGAGTACAGACCTTCCGCACCTCCACACTCCAAATACAGACCTTCCAACACCACCACACTCCCTGAGTACAGACCTTCCACACCTTCACACTCCCTGAGTACAGACCTTCCACACCTCCACACTCCCTGAGTACAGAGCTTCCACACCTCCACACTCTGAGTACAGACCTTCCCACACCTCCACACTCCGTGAGTACAGACATTCCAGACTCCCTGACTACAGACCTTCCGCACCTCCACCCTCCTGAGTAGGGACCTTCCACACCTCCACACTCCGACTACAGATCTTCTTGCACCTCCACGCTACCTGAGTACAAACCTTCCCACACCTCCACACTCCCTGAGTGCTGATCTTCCCGCATCTCCACACTCAGAGTACAAACCTTCCCACACCTCCACACTCCGAGTACAGACCTTCCTCACCTCCCCACTCCCTGAGTACAGACCTTCCCACACATCCACACTCCCTGAGTACAGACATTCCCAATCCTCCACATTCCTAGTACACACGTTCCACACCTCCACACTCCGAATACAGACCTTCCCGCACCTCCACACTCCCTGAGTACATACCTTCCACATCTCCACACTCCCTGAGTACATAGCTTCCACACCTCCACACTCCGAGTACAAACCTTCCACACCTCCACACTCCCTGAGTACAGACCTTCCCACATCTCCACACTCCCTGAGTACAGACATTCCCACACCTCCACACTCCGAGTACAGACCTTCCCACACCTCCACACTCCGAGTACAGACCTTCCACACCTCCACACTCCCTGAGTACAGACCTTCCACACCTCCACAGTATCTGAGAACAGACCTTACTCACCTCCACACTCCGAGTACAGACCTTCCACACCTCCACAGTCCGAGTACAGACCTTCCCACACCTCCACACTCCCTGAGTACAGACCTTCTGCACCTCCACACTCCGAGTACAGACCTTCCACACGTCCACACTCTGAGTACAGACCTTCCCACACCTCCACACTCCCTGAGTACATACCTTCCACACCTCCACACTCCCTGAGTACATACCTTCCACACCTCCACACTCCCTGAGTACATACCTTCCACACCTCCACACTCCGAGTACAAACCTTCCACACCTCCACACTCCCTGAGTACAAACCTTCCCACATCTCCACACTCCCTGAGTCCAGACATTCCCACACCTCCACACTCCGAGTACAGACCTTCCCACACCTCCACACTCCGAGTACAGACCTTCCACACCTCCACACTCCCTGAGTACAGACCTTCCACACCTCCACAGTATCTGAGAACAGACCTTACTCACCTCCACACTCCGAGTACAGACATTCCCACACCTCCACACTCCCTGAGTACAGACCTTCCACACCTCCACACTCCGAGTACAGACCTTCCACACGTCCACACTCCGAGTACAGACCTTCCCACACCTCCACAGTCCCTGAGTACAGACCTTCCGCACCTCCAGACTCCAAATACAGACCTTCCCACACCTCCACACTCCCTGAGTACAGACCTTCCACACCTCCACACTCCCTGAGTACAGACCTTCCACACCTCCACACTCTGAGTACAGACCTTCCCACACCTCCACACTCCGAGTACAGACCTTCCACACCTCCACACTCCCTGAGTATAGATCTTCCACATCTCCACATTACCTGAGAACAGACCTTGCTCACCTCCGCACTCCAAGTACAAACCTTGCACACCTCCGCAGTCCAAGTACAGACCTTCCACACCTCCTCACTCCGAGTACAGACGTTCCCACACCTCCACACTCCGAGTACAGACCTTCCCACACCTCCACATCCCTGAGTACAGACCTTCTGCACCTCCACACTCCGAGTACACACCTTCCACAGCTCCACACTCGCTGAGTACAGACCTTCCGCACCTCCACACTCCGAGTACAGACCTTCGCACACCTCCACATCCCTGAGTACACACCTTCCGCACCTCCACACTCCGAGTACAGATCTTCCGCACCTCCACACTCCTGAGTACAGACCTTCACACACCTCCACACTCCGAGTACATTTCTTCCGCACCTCCACACTCCGAGTACAGACCTTCCCACACTTAAACACTCTGAGTACAGACCTTCTTCACCTCGACACTCCGAGTACAGACCTTCCACACCTCCACAGTCCAAATACAGACCTTCCACACCTCCACACTCCCTGAGTACAGACCTTCCACACCTCCACACTCCCTGAGTACAGACCTTCAACACATCTACACCCCGAGTAGACCTTCCACACCTCCACACTCCTGAGTACAGACCTTCCCACACCTCCACACTCGCTGAGTACAGACCTTCCAAACCTCCACACTCCGAGTACAGAACTTACCACACCACCACAGTCCGAGTACAGACCTTCCCATACCTCCACACTCCGAGTACAGACATTCCCACACCTCCACCCTCTGAGTACAGACCTTCCCACACATCCACACTGCCTGCGTACAGACCTTCCACACCTCCACACAGAGTACAGACCTTCCCACACCTCCACACTCCGATTACAGACCTTACCTCACCTCCACACTTCGAGTACAGACCTTCTACAACTCCACAGTCCGAGTATAGACCTTCCCACACCTCCACACTCCCTGAGTACAGACCTTCCCACACCTCCACAGTCCCTGAGTACAGACCTTCCGCACCTCCACACTCCAAATACAGACCTTCCCACACCTCCACACTCCCTGAGTACAGACCTTCCACACCTTCACACTCCCTGAGTACAGACCTTCCACACCTCCATACTCCCTGAGTACAGACCTTCCACACCTCCACACTTTGAGTACAGACCTTCCCACACCTCCACACTCCGAGTACAGACCTTCCACACCTCCACACTCCCTGAGAATAGATCTTCCACATCTCCACATTACCTGAGAACAGACCTTGCTCACCTCCGCACTCCAAGTACAAACCTTGCACACCTCCGCAGTCCAAGTACAGACCTTCCACACCTCCTCACTCCGAGTACAGACGTTCCCACACCTCCACACTCCGAGTACAGACCTTCCCACACCTCCACATCCCTGAGTACAGACCTTCTGCACCTCCACACTCCGAGTACAGACCTTCCACACCTCCACACTCCCTGAGTACAGACATTCCGCACCTCCACACTCCGAGTACAGACCTTCCCACATGTCCACATCCCTGAGTACACACCTTCCGCACCTCCACACTCCAAATACAGACCTCCCACACCTCCACACTCCGAGTACAGATCTTCCGCACCTCCACACTCCGACTACAGACCTTCCCACACCTCCACACTCCAGGTACAGACCTTCCACACCTCCACACTCCGAGTACAGACCTTCCCACACCTAAACACTCCGAGTACAGACCTTCCTCACCTCGACACTCCGAGTACAGACCTTCCACACCTCCACAGTCCGAATACAGACCTTCCACACCTCCACACTCTCTGAGTACAGACCTTCCACACCTCCACACTCCGAGTACAGAACTTACCACACCTCCACAGTCCGAGTACAGACCTTCCCATACCTCCACACTCCGAGTACAGACATTCCCACACCTCCACACCCCCTGAGTACAGACCTTCCACACATCCACACTGCCTGAGTACAGACGTTCCACACGTCCACACTCCGAGTACAGACCTTCCACACCTCCACACTCCCTGAGTATAGATCTTCCACATCTCCACATTACCTGAGAACAGACCTTGCTCACCTCCGCACTCCAAGTACAAACCTTGCACACCTCCGCAGTCCAAGTACAGACCTTCCACACCTCCTCACTCCGAGTACAGACGTTCCCACACCTCCACACTCCGAGTACAGACCTTCCCACACCTCCACATCCCTGAGTACAGACCTTCTGCACCTCCACACTCCGAGTACACACCTTCCACAGCTCCACACTCGCTGAGTACAGACCTTCCGCACCTCCACACTCCGAGTACAGACCTTCGCACACCTCCACATCCCTGAGTACACACCTTCCGCACCTCCACACTCCGAGTACAGATCTTCCGCACCTCCACACTCCTGAGTACAGACCTTCACACACCTCCACACTCCGAGTACATTTCTTCCGCACCTCCACACTCCGAGTACAGACCTTCCCACACTTAAACACTCTGAGTACAGACCTTCTTCACCTCGACACTCCGAGTACAGACCTTCCACACCTCCACAGTCCAAATACAGACCTTCCACACCTCCACACTCCCTGAGTACAGACCTTCCACACCTCCACACTCCCTGAGTACAGACCTTCAACACATCTACACCCCGAGTAGACCTTCCACACCTCCACACTCCTGAGTACAGACCTTCCCACACCTCCACACTCGCTGAGTACAGACCTTCCAAACCTCCACACTCCGAGTACAGAACTTACCACACCACCACAGTCCGAGTACAGACCTTCCCATACCTCCACACTCCGAGTACAGACATTCCCACACCTCCACCCTCTGAGTACAGACCTTCCCACACATCCACACTGCCTGCGTACAGACCTTCCACACCTCCACACAGAGTACAGACCTTCCCACACCTCCACACTCCGATTACAGACCTTACCTCACCTCCACACTTCGAGTACAGACCTTCTACAACTCCACAGTCCGAGTATAGACCTTCCCACACCTCCACACTCCCTGAGTACAGACCTTCCCACACCTCCACAGTCCCTGAGTACAGACCTTCCGCACCTCCACACTCCAAATACAGACCTTCCCACACCTCCACACTCCCTGAGTACAGACCTTCCACACCTTCACACTCCCTGAGTACAGACCTTCCACACCTCCATACTCCCTGAGTACAGACCTTCCACACCTCCACACTTTGAGTACAGACCTTCCCACACCTCCACACTCCGAGTACAGACCTTCCACACCTCCACACTCCCTGAGAATAGATCTTCCACATCTCCACATTACCTGAGAACAGACCTTGCTCACCTCCGCACTCCAAGTACAAACCTTGCACACCTCCGCAGTCCAAGTACAGACCTTCCACACCTCCTCACTCCGAGTACAGACGTTCCCACACCTCCACACTCCGAGTACAGACCTTCCCACACCTCCACATCCCTGAGTACAGACCTTCTGCACCTCCACACTCCGAGTACAGACCTTCCACACCTCCACACTCCCTGAGTACAGACATTCCGCACCTCCACACTCCGAGTACAGACCTTCCCACATGTCCACATCCCTGAGTACACACCTTCCGCACCTCCACACTCCAAATACAGACCTCCCACACCTCCACACTCCGAGTACAGATCTTCCGCACCTCCACACTCCGACTACAGACCTTCCCACACCTCCACACTCCAGGTACAGACCTTCCACACCTCCACACTCCGAGTACAGACCTTCCCACACCTAAACACTCCGAGTACAGACCTTCCTCACCTCGACACTCCGAGTACAGACCTTCCACACCTCCACAGTCCGAATACAGACCTTCCACACCTCCACACTCTCTGAGTACAGACCTTCCACACCTCCACACTCCGAGTACAGAACTTACCACACCTCCACAGTCCGAGTACAGACCTTCCCATACCTCCACACTCCGAGTACAGACATTCCCACACCTCCACACCCCCTGAGTACAGACCTTCCACACATCCACACTGCCTGAGTACAGACGTTCCACACGTCCACACACTGAGTACAGACCTTCCCACACCTCCACAGTCACTGAGTACAGACCTTCCGCACCTCCAGACTCCAAATACAGACCTTCCCACACCTCCACACTCCCTGAGTACTGACCTTCCACACCTCCACACTCCCTGAGTACAGACCTTCCACACCTCCACACTCTGAGTACAGACCTTCCCACACCTCCACACTCCGAGTACAGACCTTCCACACCTCCACACTCCCTGAGTATAGATCTTCCACATCTGCACATTACCTGAGAACAGACCTTGCTCACCTCCGCACTCCAAGTACAAACCTTGCACACCTCCGCAGTCCAAGTACAGACCTTCCACACCTCCTCACTCCGAGTACAGACCTTCCCACACCTCCACATCCCTGAGTACAGAATTTCTGCACCTCCACACTCCGAGTACAGACCTTCCACAGCTCCACACTCGCTGAGTACAGACCTTCCGCACCTCCACACTCCGAGTACAGACCTTCCACACGTCCACACTCTGAGTACAGACCTTCCCACACCTCCACAGTCCCTGAGTACAGACCTTCCGCACCTCCACACTCCAAATACAGACCTTCCCACACCTCCACACTCCCTGAGTACAGACCTTCCACACCTTCACACTCCCTGAGTACAGACCTTCCACACCTCCACACTCCCTGAGTACAGATCTTCCACACCTCCACAGTAGCTTAGAACAGACCTTCCTCACCTTCGCAATCCAAGTACAAACCTTGCACTCCAAGTACAAACAAAGCACACCTCCACAGTCCGAGTACAGACCTTCCACACCTCCTCACTCCGAGTACAGACCTTTCCACACATCCACACTCCCTGAGTACAGACCTTCCGCACCTCCACACTCCCTGAGTACAGACCTTCCACACCTTCACACTCCCTGAGTACAGACCTTCCACACCTCCACACTCTGAGTACAGACCTTCCCACACCTCCACACTCCCTGAGTACAGACCTTCCGCACCTCCACACTCCGAGTACAGACCTTCCACACGTCCACACTCTGAGTACAGACCTTCCCACACCTCCACAGTCCCTGAGTACAGACCTTCCGCACCTCCACACTCCAAATACAGACCTTCCCACACCTCCACACTCCCTGAGTACAGACCTTCCACACCTTCACACTCCCTTAGTACAGACCTTCCACACCTCCACACTCCCTGAGTACAGACCTTCCACACCTCCACACTTTGAGTACAGACCTTCCCACACCTCCACACTCCGAGTACAGACCTTCCACACCTCCACACTCCCTGAGTATAGATCTTCCACATCTCCACATTACCTGAGAACAGACCTTGCTCACCTCCGCACTCCAAGTACAAACCTTGCACACCTCCGCAGTCCAAGTACAGACCTTCCACACCTCCTCACTCCGAGTACAGACGTTCCCACACATCCACACTCCGAGTACAGACCTTCCCACACCTCCACACCCCTGAGTACAGACCTTCTGCACCTCCACACTCCGAGTACAGACCTTCCACACCTCCACACTCCCTGAGTACAGACATTCCGCACCTCCACACTCCGAGTACAGACCTTCCCACATGTCCACATCCCTGAGTACACACCTTCCGCACCTCCACACTCCAAATACAGACCTTCCCACACCTCCACACTCCGAGTACAGACCTTCCACACCTCCACACTCCGAGTACAGACCTTCCCACACATAAACACTCCGAGTACAGACCTTCCTCACCTCGACACTCCGAGTACAGACCTTCCACACCTCCACAGTCCGAATACAGACCTTCCACACCTCCACACTCTCTGAGTACAGACCTTCCACACCTCCGCACTCCAAGTACAAACCTTGCACACCTCCACAGTCCGAGTACAGACCTTCCACACCTCCACACTCCTGAGTACAGACCTTCCCACACCTCCACACTCCCTGAGTACAGAGTTTCCACACCTCCACACTCCGAGTACAGAACTTACCACACCTCCACAGTCCGAGTACAGACCTTCCCATACCTCCACACTCCGAGTACAGACATTCCCACACCTCCACACCCCCTGAGTACAGACCTTCCACACATCCACACTGCCTGAGTACAGACGTTCCACACGTCCACACACTGAGTACAGACCTTCCCACACCTCCACAGTCACTGAGTACAGACCTTCCGCACCGCCAGACTCCAAATACAGACCTTCCCACACCTCCACACTCCCTGAGTACTGACCTTCCACACCTCCACACTCCCTGAGTACAGACCTTCCACACCTCCACACTCTGAGTACAGACCTTCCCACACCTCCACTCTCCGAGTACAGACCTTCCACACCTCCACACTCCCTGAGTATAGATCTTCCACATCTGCACATTACCTGAGAACAGACCTTGCTCACCTCCGCACTCCAAGTACAAACCTTGCACACCTCCGCAGTCCAAGTACAGACCTTCCACACCTCCTCACTCCGAGTACAGACCTTCCCACACCTCCACATCCCTGAGTACAGACCTTCTGCACCTCCACACTCCGAGTACAGACCTTCCACAGCTCCACACTCGCTGAGTACAGACCTTCCGCACCTCCACACTCCGAGTACAGACCTTCCCACACCTCCACAGCCCTGAGTACACACCTTCCGCAACTCCACACTCCAAATACAGACCTCCCACACCTCCACACTCCGATTACAGACCTTCCCTCACCTCCACACTTCGAGTACAGACCTTCTACACTTCCACACTCCGAGAACAGACCTTCGACAACTCCACACTCCGAGTACATACCTTCCACACCTCCACACTCCCTGAGTACAGACCTTTCGCACCTCCACACTCCCTGAGTACAGACCTTCCGCACCTCCACACTCCGAGTACAGACCTTCCACACCTCCACACTCTGAGTACAGACCTTCCCACACCTCCACACTCCCTGAGTACAGACCTTCCGCACCTCCACACTCCGAGTACAGACCTTCCACACCTCCACACTCTGAGTACAGACCTTCCCACACCTCCACAGTCCCTGAGTACAGACCTTCCGCACCTCCACACTCCAAATACAGACCTTCCCACACCTCCACACTCCCTGAGTACAGACCTTCCACACCTTCACACTCCCTGAGTACAGACCTTCCACACCTCCACACTCCCTGAGTACAGACCTTCCACACCTCCACACTTTGAGTACAGACCTTCCCACACCTCCACACTCCGAGTACAGACCTTCCACACCTCCACACTCCCTGAGAATAGATCTTCCACATCTCCACATTACCTGAGAACAGACCTTGCTCACCTCCGCACTCCAAGTACAAACCTTGCACACCTCCGCAGTCCAAGTACAGACCTTCCACACCTCCTCACTCCGAGTACAGACGTTCCCACACCTCCACATCCCTGAGTACAGACCTTCTGCACCTCCACACTCCGAGTACACACCTTCCACAGCTCCACACTCGCTGAGTACAGACCTTCCGCACCTCCACACTCCGAGTACAGACCTTCGCACACCTCCACATCCCTGAGTACACACCTTCCGCACCTCCACACTCCGAGTACAGATCTTCCGCACCTCCACACTCCTGAGTACAGACCTTCACACACCTCCACACTCCGAGTACATTTCTTCCGCACCTCCACACTCCGAGTACAGACCTTCCCACACTTAAACACTCTGAGTACAGACCTTCTTCACCTCGACACTCCGAGTACAGACCTTCCACACCTCCACAGTCCAAATACAGACCTTCCACACCTCCACACTCCCTGAGTACAGACCTTCCACACCTCCACACTCCCTGAGTACAGACCTTCAACACATCTACACCCCGAGTAGACCTTCCACACCTCCACACTCCTGAGTACAGACCTTCCCACACCTCCACACTCGCTGAGTACAGACCTTCCAAACCTCCACACTCCGAGTACAGAACTTACCACACCACCACAGTCCGAGTACAGACCTTCCCATACCTCCACACTCCGAGTACAGACATTCCCACACCTCCACCCTCTGAGTACAGACCTTCCCACACATCCACACTGCCTGCGTACAGACCTTCCACACCTCCACACAGAGTACAGACCTTCCCACACCTCCACACTCCGATTACAGACCTTACCTCACCTCCACACTTCGAGTACAGACCTTCTACAACTCCACAGTCCGAGTATAGACCTTCCCACACCTCCACACTCCCTGAGTACAGACCTTCCCACACCTCCACAGTCCCTGAGTACAGACCTTCCGCACCTCCACACTTCAAATACAGACCTTCCCACACCTCCACACTCCCTGAGTACAGACCTTCCACACCTTCATACTCCCTGAGTACAGACCTTCCACACCTCCATACTCCCTGAGTACAGACCTTCCACACCTCCACACTTTGAGTACAGACCTTCCCACACCTCCACACTCCGAGTACAGACCTTCCACACCTTCACACTCCCTGAGAATAGATCTTCCACATCTCCACATTACCTGAGAACAGACCTTGCTCACCTCCGCACTCCAAGTACAAACCTTGCACACCTCCGCAGTCCAAGTACAGACCTTCCACACCTCCTCACTCCGAGTACAGACGTTCCCACACCTCCACACTCCGAGTACAGACCTTCCCACACCTCCACATCCCTGAGTACAGACCTTCTGCACCTCCACACTCCGAGTACAGACCTTCCACACCTCCACACTCCCTGAGTACAGACATTCCGCACCTCCACACTCCGAGTACAGACCTTCCCACATGTTCACATCCCTGAGTACACACCTTCCGCACCTCCACACTCCAAATACAGACCTCCCACACCTCCACACTCCGAGTACAGATCTTCCGCAGCTCCACACTCCGACTACAGACCTTCCCACACCTCCACACTCCAGGTACAGACCTTCCACACCTCCACACTCCGAGTACAGACCTTCCCACACCTAAACACTCCGAGTACAGACCTTCCTCACCTCGACACTCCGAGTACAGACCTTCCACACCTCCACAGTCCGAATACAGACCTTCCACACCTCCACACTCTCTGAGTACAGACCTTCCACACCTCCACACTCCGAGTACAGAACTTACCACACCTCCACAGTCCGAGTACAGACCTTCCCATACCTCCACACTCCGAGTACAGACATTCCCACACCTCCACACCCCCTGAGTACAGACCTTCCACACATCCACACTGCCTGAGTACAGACGTTCCACACGTCCACACACTGAGTACAGACCTTCCCACACCTCCACAGTCACTGAGTACAGACCTTCCGCACCTCCAGACTCCAAATACAGACCTTCCCACACCTCCACACTCCCTGAGTACTGACCTTCCACACCTCCACACTCCCTGAGTACAGACCTTCCACACCTCCACACTCTGAGTACAGACCTTCCCACACCTCCACACTCCGAGTACAGACCTTCCACACCTCCACACTCCCTGAGTATAGATCTTCCACATCTGCACATTACCTGAGAACAGACCTTGCTCACCTCCGCACTCCAAGTACAAACCTTGCACACCTCCGCAGTCCAAGTACAGACCTTCCACACCTCCTCACTCCGAGTACAGACCTTCCCACACCTCCACATCCCTGAGTACAGAATTTCTGCACCTCCACACTCCGAGTACAGACCTTCCACAGCTCCACACTCGCTGAGTACAGACCTTCCGCACCTCCACACTCCGAGTACAGACCTTCCACACGTCCACACTCTGAGTACAGACCTTCCCACACCTCCACAGTCCCTGAGTACAGACCTTCCGCACCTCCACACTCCAAATACAGACCTTCCCACACCTCCACACTCCCTGAGTACAGACCTTCCACACCTTCACACTCCCTGAGTACAGACCTTCCACACCTCCACACTCCCTGAGTACAGATCTTCCACACCTCCACAGTAGCTTAGAACAGACCTTCCTCACCTTCGCAATCCAAGTACAAACCTTGCACTCCAAGTACAAACAAAGCACACCTCCACAGTCCGAGTACAGACCTTCCACACCTCCTCACTCCGAGTACAGACCTTCCCACACATCCACACTCCCTGAGTACAGACCTTCCGCACCTCCACACTCCCTGAGTACAGACCTTCCACACCTTCACACTCCCTGAGTACAGACCTTCCACACCTCCACACTCTGAGTACAGACCTTCCCACACCTCCACACTCCCTGAGTACAGACCTTCCGCACCTCCACACTCCGAGTTCAGACCTTCCACACGTCCACACTCTGAGTACAGACCTTCCCACACCTCCACAGTCCCTGAGTACAGACCTTCCGCACCTCCACACTCCAAATACAGACCTTCCCACACCTCCACACTCCCTGAGTACAGACCTTCCACACCTTCACACTCCCTGAGTACAGACCTTCCACACCTCCACACTCCCTGAGTACAGACCTTCCACACCTCCACACTTTGAGTACAGACCTTCCCACACCTCCACACTCCGAGTACAGACCTTCCACACCTCCACACTCCCTGAGTATAGATCTTCCACATCTCCACATTACCTGAGAACAGACCTTGCTCACCTCCGCACTCCAAGTACAAACCTTGCACACCTCCGCAGTCCAAGTACAGACCTTCCACACCTCCTCACTCCGAGTACAGACGTTCCCACACATCCACACTCCAAGTACAGACCTTCCCACACCTCACACCCCTGAGTACAGACCTTCTGCACCTCCACACTCCGAGTACAGACCTTCCACACCTCCACACTCCCTGAGTACAGACATTCCGCACCTCCACACTCCGAGTACAGACCTTCCCACATGTCCACATCCCTGAGTACACACCTTCCGCACCTCCACACTCCAAATACAGACCTTCCCACACCTCCACACTCCGAGTACAGACCTTCCACACCTCCACACTCCGAGTACAGACCTTCCCACACCTAAACACTCCGAGTACAGACCTTCCTCACCTCGACACTCCGAGTACAGACCTTCCACACCTCCACAGTCCGAATACAGACCTTCCACACCTCCACACTCTCTGAGTACAGACCTTCCACACCTCCGCACTCCAAGTACAAACCTTGCACACCTCCACAGTCCGAGTACAGACCTTCCACACCTCCACACTCCTGAGTACAGACCTTCCCACACCTCCACACTCCCTGAGTACAGAGTTTCCACACCTCCACACTCCGAGTACAGAACTTACCACACCTCCACAGTCCGAGTACAGACCTTCCCATACCTCCACACTCCGAGTACAGACATTCCCACACCTCCACACCCCCTGAGTACAGACCTTCCACACATCCACACTGCCTGAGTACAGACGTTCCACACGTCCACACACTGAGTACAGACCTTCCCACACCTCCACAGTCACTGAGTACAGACCTTCCGCACCGCCAGACTCCAAATACAGACCTTCCCACACCTCCACACTCCCTGAGTACTGACCTTCCACACCTCCACACTCCCTGAGTACAGACCTTCCACACCTCCACACTCTGAGTACAGACCTTCCCACACCTCCACTCTCCGAGTACAGACCTTCCACACCTCCACACTCCCTGAGTATAGATCTTCCACATCTGCACATTACCTGAGAACAGACCTTGCTCACCTCCGCACTCCAAGTACAAACCTTGCACACCTCCGCAGTCCAAGTACAGACCTTCCACACCTCCTCACTCCGAGTACAGACCTTCCCACACCTCCACATCCCTGAGTACAGACCTTCTGCACCTCCACACTCCGAGTACAGACCTTCCACAGCTCCACACTCGCTGAGTACAGACCTTCCGCACCTCCACACTCCGAGTACAGACCTTCCCACACCTCCACAGCCCTGAGTACACACCTTCCGCAACTCCACACTCCAAATACAGACCTCCCACACCTCCACACTCCGATTACAGACCTTCCCTCACCTCCACACTTCGAGTACAGACCTTCTACACTTCCACACTCCGAGAACAGACCTTCGACAACTCCACACTCCGAGTACATACCTTCCACACCTCCACACTCCCTGAGTACAGACCTTTCGCACCTCCACACTCCCTGAGTACAGACCTTCCGCACCTCCACACTCCGAGTACAGACCTTCCACACCTCCACACTCTGAGTACAGACCTTCCCACACCTCCACACTCCCTGAGTACAGACCTTCCGCACCTCCACACTCCGAGTACAGACCTTCCACACCTCCACACTCTGAGTACAGACCTTCCCACACCTCCACAGTCCCTGAGTACAGACCTTCCGCACCTCCACACTCCAAATACAGACCTTCCCACACCTCCACACTCCCTGAGTACAGACCTTCCACACCTTCACACTCCCTGAGTACAGACCTTCCACACCTCCACACTCCCTGAGTACAGACCTTCCACACCTCCACACTTTGAGTACAGACCTTCCCACACCTCCACACTCCGAGTACAGACCTTCCACACCTCCACACTCCCTGAGAATAGATCTTCCACATCTCCACATTACCTGAGAACAGACCTTGCTCACCTCCGCACTCCAAGTACAAACCTTGCACACCTCCGCAGTCCAAGTACAGACCTTCCACACCTCCTCACTCCGAGTACAGACGTTCCCACACCTCCACATCCCTGAGTACAGACCTTCTGCACCTCCACACTCCGAGTACACACCTTCCACAGCTCCACACTCGCTGAGTACAGACCTTCCGCACCTCCACACTCCGAGTACAGACCTTCGCACACCTCCACATCCCTGAGTACACACCTTCCGCACCTCCACACTCCGAGTACAGATCTTCCGCACCTCCACACTCCTGAGTACAGACCTTCACACACCTCCACACTCCGAGTACATTTCTTCCGCACCTCCACACTCCGAGTACAGACCTTCCCACACTTAAACACTCTGAGTACAGACCTTCTTCACCTCGACACTCCGAGTACAGACCTTCCACACCTCCACAGTCCAAATACAGACCTTCCACACCTCAACACTCCCTGAGTACAGACCTTCCACACCTCCACACTCCCTGAGTACAGACCTTCAACACATCTACACCCCGAGTAGACCTTCCACACCTCCACACTCCTGAGTACAGACCCTTCCCACACCTCCACACTCGCTGAGTACAGACCTTCCAAACCTCCACACTCCGAGTACAGAACTTACCACACCACCACAGTCCGAGTACAGACCTTCCCATACCTCCACACTCCGAGTACAGACATTCCCACACCTCCACCCTCTGAGTACAGACCTTCCCACACATCCACACTGCCTGCGTACAGACCTTCCACACCTCCACACAGAGTACAGACCTTCCCACACCTCCACACTCCGATTACAGACCTTACCTCACCTCCACACTTCGAGTACAGACCTTCTACAACTCCACAGTCCGAGTATAGACCTTCCCACACCTCCACACTCCCTGAGTACAGACCTTCCCACACCTCCACAGTCCCTGAGTACAGACCTTCCGCACCTCCACACTTCAAATACAGACCTTCCCACACCTCCACACTCCCTGAGTACAGACCTTCCACACCTTCACACTCCCTGAGTACAGACCTTCCACACCTCCATACTCCTGAGTACAGACCTTCCACACCTCCACACTTTGAGTACAGACCTTCCCACACCTCCACACTCCGAGTACAGACCTTCCACACCTTCACACTCCCTGAGAATAGATCTTCCACATCTCCACATTACCTGAGAACAGACCTTGCTCACCTCCGCACTCCAAGTACAAACCTTGCACACCTCCGCAGTCCAAGTACAGACCTTCCACACCTCCTCACTCCGAGTACAGACGTTCCCACACCTCCACACTCCGAGTACAGACCTTCCCACACCTCCACATCCCTGAGTACAGACCTTCTGCACCTCCACACTCCGAGTACAGACCTTCCACACCTCCACACTCCCTGAGTACAGACATTCCGCACCTCCACACTCCGAGTACAGACCTTCCCACATGTTCACATCCCTGAGTACACACCTTCCGCACCTCCACACTCCAAATACAGACCTCCCACACCTCCACACTCCGAGTACAGATCTTCCGCACCTCCACACTCCGACTACAGACCTTCCCACACCTCCACACTCCAGGTACAGACCTTCCACACCTCCACACTCCGAGTACAGACCTTCCCACACCTAAACACTCCGAGTACAGACCTTCCTCACCTCGACACTCCGAGTACAGACCTTCCACACCTCCACAGTCCGAATACAGACCTTCCACACCTCCACACTCTCTGAGTACAGACCTTCCACACCTCCACACTCCGAGTACAGAACTTACCACACCTCCACAGTCCGAGTACAGACCTTCCCATACCTCCACACTCCGAGTACAGACATTCCCACACCTCCACACCCCCTGAGTACAGACCTTCCACACATCCACACTGCCTGAGTACAGACGTTCCACACGTCCACACACTGAGTACAGACCTTCCCACACCTCCACAGTCACTGAGTACAGACCTTCCGCACCTCCAGACTCCAAATACAGACCTTCCCACACCTCCACACTCCCTGAGTACTGACCTTCCACACCTCCACACTCCCTGAGTACAGACCTTCCACACCTCCACACTCTGAGTACAGACCTTCCCACACCTCCACACTCCGAGTACAGACCTTCCACACCTCCACACTCCCTGAGTATAGATCTTCCACATCTGCACATTACCTGAGAACAGACCTTGCTCACCTCCGCACTCCAAGTACAAACCTTGCACACCTCCGCAGTCCAAGTACAGACCTTCCACACCTCCTCACTCCGAGTACAGACCTTCCCACACCTCCACATCCCTGAGTACAGAATTTCTGCACCTCCACACTCCGAGTACAGACCTTCCACAGCTCCACACTCGCTGAGTACAGACCTTCCGCACCTCCACACTCCGAGTACAGACCTTCCACACGTCCACACTCTGAGTACAGACCTTCCCACACCTCCACAGTCCCTGAGTACAGACCTTCCGCACCTCCACACTCCAAATACAGACCTTCCCACACCTCCACACTCCCTGAGTACAGACCTTCCACACCTTCACACTCCCTGAGTACAGACCTTCCACACCTCCACACTCCCTGAGTACAGATCTTCCACACCTCCACAGTAGCTTAGAACAGACCTTCCTCACCTTCGCAATCCAAGTACAAACCTTGCACTCCAAGTACAAACAAAGCACACCTCCACAGTCCGAGTACAGACCTTCCACACCTCCTCACTCCGAGTACAGACCTTCCCACACATCCACACTCCCTGAGTACAGACCTTCCGCACCTCCACACTCCCTGAGTACAGACCTTCCACACCTTCACACTCCCTGAGTACAGACCTTCCACACCTCCACACTCTGAGTACAGACCTTCCCACACCTCCACACTCCCTGAGTACAGACCTTCCGCACCTCCACACTCCGAGTTCAGACCTTCCACACGTCCACACTCTGAGTACAGACCTTCCCACACCTCCACAGTCCCTGAGTACAGACCTTCCGCACCTCCACACTCCAAATACAGACCTTCCCACACCTCCACACTCCCTGAGTACAGACCTTCCACACCTTCACACTCCCTGAGTACAGACCTTCCACACCTCCACACTCCCTGAGTACAGACCTTCCACACCTCCACACTTTGAGTACAGACCTTCCCACACCTCCACACTCCGAGTACAGACCTTCCACACCTCCACACTCCCTGAGTATAGATCTTCCACATCTCCACATTACCTGAGAACAGACCTTGCTCACCTCCGCACTCCAAGTACAAACCTTGCACACCTCCGCAGTCCAAGTACAGACCTTCCACACCTCCTCACTCCGAGTACAGACGTTCCCACACATCCACACTCCGAGTACAGACCTTCCCACACCTCCACATCCCTGAGTACAGACCTTCTGCACCTCCACACTCCGAGTACAGACCTTCCACACCTCCACACTCCCTGAGTACAGACATTCCGCACCTCCACACTCCGAGTACAGACCTTCCCACATGTCCACATCCCTGAGTACACACCTTCCGCACCTCCACACTCCAAATACAGACCTTCCCACACCTCCACACTCCGAGTACAGACCTTCCACACCTCCACACTCCGAGTACAGACCTTCCCACACCTAAACACTCCGAGTACAGACCTTCCTCACCTCGACACTCCGAGTACAGACCTTCCACACCTCCACAGTCCGAATACAGACCTTCCACACCTCCACACTCTCTGAGTACAGACCTTCCACACCTCCGCACTCCAAGTACAAACCTTGCACACCTCCACAGTCCGAGTACAGACCTTCCACACCTCCACACTCCTGAGTACAGACCTTCCCACACCTCCACACTCCCTGAGTACAGAGTTTCCACACCTCCACACTCCGAGTACAGAACTTACCACACCTCCACAGTCCGAGTACAGACCTTCCCATACCTCCACACTCCGAGTACAGACATTCCCACACCTCCACACCCCCTGAGTACAGACCTTCCACACATCCACACTGCCTGAGTACAGACGTTCCACACGTCCACACACTGAGTACAGACCTTCCCACACCTCCACAGTCACTGAGTACAGACCTTCCGCACCGCCAGACTCCAAATACTGACCTTCCCACACCTCCACACTCCCTGAGTACTGACCTTCCACACCTCCACACTCCCTGAGTACAGACCTTCCACACCTCCACACTCTGAGTACAGACCTTCCCACACCTCCACTCTCCGAGTACAGACCTTCCACACCTCCACACTCCCTGAGTATAGATCTTCCACATCTGCACATTACCTGAGAACAGACCTTGCTCACCTCCGCACTCCAAGTACAAACCTTGCACACCTCCGCAGTCCAAGTACAGACCTTCCACACCTCCTCACTCCGAGTACAGACCTTCCCACACCTCCACATCCCTGAGTACAGACCTTCTGCACCTCCACACTCCGAGTACAGACCTTCCACAGCTCCACACTCGCTGAGTACAGACCTTCCGCACCTCCACACTCCGAGTACAGACCTTCCCACACCTCCACAGCCCTGAGTACACACCTTCCGCAACTCCACACTCCAAATACAGACCTCCCACACCTCCACACTCCGATTACAGACCTTCCCTCACCTCCACACTTCGAGTACAGACCTTCTACACTTCCACACTCCGAGAACAGACCTTCGACAACTCCACACTCCGAGTACATACCTTCCACACCTCCACACTCCCTGAGTACAGACCTTTCGCACCTCCACACTCCCTGAGTACAGACCTTCCGCACCTCCACACTCCGAGTACAGACCTTCCACACCTCCACACTCTGAGTACAGACCTTCCCACACCTCCACACTCCCTGAGTACAGACCTTCCGCACCTCCACACTCCGAGTACAGACCTTCCACACCTCCACACTCTGAGTACAGACCTTCCCACACCTCCACAGTCCCTGAGTACAGACCTTCCGCACCTCCACACTCCAAATACAGACCTTCCCACACCTCCACACTCCCTGAGTACAGACCTTCCACACCTTCACACTCCCTGAGTACAGACCTTCCCACACCTAAACACTCCGAGTACAGACCTTCCTCACCTCGACACTCCGAGTACAGACCTTCCACACCTCCACAGTCCGAATACAGACCTTCCACACCTCCACACTCTCTGAGTACAGACCTTCCACACCTCCACACTCCGAGTACAGAACTTACCACACCTCCACAGTCCGAGTACAGACCTTCCCATACCTCCACACTCCGAGTACAGACATTCCCACACCTCCACACCCCCTGAGTACAGACCTTCCACACATCCACACTGCCTGAGTACAGACGTTCCACACGTCCACACACTGAGTACAGACCTTCCCACACCTCCACAGTCACTGAGTACAGACCTTCCGCACCTCCAGACTCCAAATACAGACCTTCCCACACCTCCACACTCCCTGAGTACTGACCTTCCACACCTCCACACTCCCTGAGTACAGACCTTCCACACCTCCACACTCTGAGTACAGACCTTCCCACACCTCCACACTCCGAGTACAGACCTTCCACACCTCCACACTCCCTGAGTATAGATCTTCCACATCTGCACATTACCTGAGAACAGACCTTGCTCACCTCCGCACTCCAAGTACAAACCTTGCACACCTCCGCAGTCCAAGTACAGACCTTCCACACCTCCTCACTCCGAGTACAGACCTTCCCACACCTCCACATCCCTGAGTACAGAATTTCTGCACCTCCACACTCCGAGTACAGACCTTCCACAGCTCCACACTCGCTGAGTACAGACCTTCCGCACCTCCACACTCCGAGTACAGACCTTCCACACGTCCACACTCTGAGTACAGACCTTCCCACACCTCCACAGTCCCTGAGTACAGACCTTCCGCACCTCCACACTCCAAATACAGACCTTCCCACACCTCCACACTCCCTGAGTACAGACCTTCCACACCTTCACACTCCTTGAGTACAGACCTTCCACACCTCCACACTCCCTGAGTACAGATCTTCCACACCTCCACAGTAGCTTAGAACAGACCTTCCTCACCTTCGCAATCCAAGTACAAACCTTGCACTCCAAGTACAAACAAAGCACACCTCCACAGTCCGAGTACAGACCTTCCACACCTCCTCACTCCGAGTACAGACCTTCCCACACATCCACACTCCCTGAGTACAGACCTTCCGCACCTCCACACTCCCTGAGTACAGACCTTCCACACCTTCACACTCCCTGAGTACAGACCTTCCACACCTCCACACTCTGAGTACAGACCTTCCCACACCTCCACACTCCCTGAGTACAGACCTTCCGCACCTCCACACTCCGAGTTCAGACCTTCCACACGTCCACACTCTGAGTACAGACCTTCCCACACCTCCACAGTCCCTGAGTACAGACCTTCCGCACCTCCACACTCCAAATACAGACCTTCCCACACCTCCACACTCCCTGAGTACAGACCTTCCACACCTTCACACTCCCTGAGTACAGACCTTCCACACCTCCACACTCCCTGAGTACAGACCTTCCACACCTCCACACTTTGAGTACAGACCTTCCCACACCTCCACACTCCGAGTACAGACCTTCCACACCTCCACACTCCCTGAGTATAGATCTTCCACATCTCCACATTACCTGAGAACAGACCTTGCTCACCTCCGCACTCCAAGTACAAACCTTGCACACCTCCGCAGTCCAAGTACAGACCTTCCACACCTCCTCACTCCGAGTACAGACGTTCCCACACATCCACACTCCGAGTACAGACCTTCCCACACCTCCACATCCCTGAGTACAGACCTTCTGCACCTCCACACTCCGAGTACAGACCTTCCACACCTCCACACTCCCTGAGTACAGACATTCCGCACCTCCACACTCCGAGTACAGACCTTCCCACATGTCCACATCCCTGAGTACACACCTTCCGCACCTCCACACTCCAAATACAGACCTTCCCACACCTCCACACTCCGAGTACAGACCTTCCACACCTCCACACTCCGAGTACAGACCTTCCCACACCTAAACACTCCGAGTACAGACCTTCCTCACCTCGACACTCCGAGTACAGACCTTCCACACCTCCACAGTCCGAATACAGACCTTCCACACCTCCACACTCTCTGAGTACAGACCTTCCACACCTCCGCACTCCAAGTACAAACCTTGCACACCTCCACAGTCCGAGTACAGACCTTCCACACCTCCACACTCCTGAGTACAGACGTTCCACACGTCCACACACTGAGTACAGACCTTCCCACACCTCCACAGTCACTGAGTACAGACCTTCCGCACCTCCAGACTCCAAATACAGACCTTCCCACACCTCCACACTCCCTGAGTACTGACCTTCCACACCTCCACACTCCCTGAGTACAGACCTTCCACACCTCCACACTCTGAGTACAGACCTTCCCACACCTCCACACTCCGAGTACAGACCTTCCACACCTCCACACTCCCTGAGTATAGATCTTCCACATCTGCACATTACCTGAGAACAGACCTTGCTCACCTCCGCACTCCAAGTACAAACCTTGCACACCTCCGCAGTCCAAGTACAGACCTTCCACACCTCCTCACTCCGAGTACAGACCTTCCCACACCTCCACATCCCTGAGTACAGAATTTCTGCACCTCCACACTCCGAGTACAGACCTTCCACAGCTCCACACTCGCTGAGTACAGACCTTCCGCACCTCCACACTCCGAGTACAGACCTTCCACACGTCCACACTCTGAGTACAGACCTTCCCACACCTCCACAGTCCCTGAGTACAGACCTTCCGCACCTCCACACTCCAAATACAGACCTTCCCACACCTCCACACTCCCTGAGTACAGACCTTCCACACCTTCACACTCCCTGAGTACAGATCTTCCACACCTCCACACTCCCTGAGTACAGATCTTCCACACCTCCACAGTAGCTTAGAACAGACCTTCCTCACCTTCGCAATCCAAGTACAAACCTTGCACTCCAAGTACAAACAAAGCACACCTCCACAGTCCGAGTACAGACCTTCCACACCTCCTCACTCCGAGTACAGACCTTCCCACACATCCACACTCCCTGAGTACAGACCTTCCGCACCTCCACACTCCCTGAGTACAGACCTTCCACACCTTCACACTCCCTGAGTACAGACCTTCCACACCTCCACACTCTGAGTACAGACCTTCCCACACCTCCACACTCCCTGAGTACAGACCTTCCGCACCTCCACACTCCGAGTTCAGACCTTCCACACGTCCACACTCTGAGTACAGACCTTCCCACACCTCCACAGTCCCTGAGTACAGACCTTCCGCACCTCCACACTCCAAATACAGACCTTCCCACACCTCCACACTCCCTGAGTACAGACCTTCCACACCTTCACACTCCCTGAGTACAGACCTTCCACACCTCCACACTCCCTGAGTACAGACCTTCCACACCTCCACACTTTGAGTACAGACCTTCCCACACCTCCACACTCCGAGTACAGACCTTCCACACCTCCACACTCCCTGAGTATAGATCTTCCACATCTCCACATTACCTGAGAACAGACCTTGCTCACCTCCGCACTCCAAGTACAAACCTTGCACACCTCCGCAGTCCAAGTACAGACCTTCCACACCTCCTCACTCCGAGTACAGACGTTCCCACACATCCACACTCCGAGTACAGACCTTCCCACACCTCCACATCCCTGAGTACAGACCTTCTGCACCTCCACACTCCGAGTACAGACCTTCCACACCTCCACACTCCCTGAGTACAGACATTCCGCACCTCCACACTCCGAGTACAGACCTTCCCACATGTCCACATCCCTGAGTACACACCTTCCGCACCTCCACACTCCAAATACAGACCTTCCCACACCTCCACACTCCGAGTACAGACCTTCCACACCTCCACACTCCGAGTACAGACCTTCCCACACCTAAACACTCCGAGTACAGACCTTCCTCACCTCGACACTCCGAGTACAGACCTTCCACACCTCCACAGTCCGAATACAGACCTTCCACACCTCCACACTCTCTGAGTACAGACCTTCCACACCTCCGCACTCCAAGTACAAACCTTGCACACCTCCACAGTCCGAGTACAGACCTTCCACACCTCCACACTCCTGAGTACAGACCTTCCCACACCTCCACACTCCCTGAGTACAGAGTTTCCACACCTCCACACTCCGAGTACAGAACTTACCACACCTCCACAGTCCGAGTACAGACCTTCCCATACCTCCACACTCCGAGTACAGACATTCCCACACCTCCACACCCCCTGAGTACAGACCTTCCACACATCCACACTGCCTGAGTACAGACGTTCCACACGTCCACACACTGAGTACAGACCTTCCCACACCTCCACAGTCACTGAGTACAGACCTTCCGCACCGCCAGACTCCAAATACAGACCTTCCCACACCTCCACACTCCCTGAGTACTGACCTTCCACACCTCCACACTCCCTGAGTACAGACCTTCCACACCTCCACACTCTGAGTACAGACCTTCCCACACCTCCACTCTCCGAGTACAGACCTTCCACACCTCCACACTCCCTGAGTATAGATCTTCCACATCTGCACATTACCTGAGAACAGACCTTGCTCACCTCCGCACTCCAAGTACAAACCTTGCACACCTCCGCAGTCCAAGTACAGACCTTCCACACCTCCTCACTCCGAGTACAGACCTTCCCACACCTCCACATCCCTGAGTACAGACCTTCTGCACCTCCACACTCCGAGTACAGACCTTCCACAGCTCCACACTCGCTGAGTACAGACCTTCCGCACCTCCACACTCCGAGTACAGACCTTCCCACACCTCCACAGCCCTGAGTACACACCTTCCGCAACTCCACACTCCAAATACAGACCTCCCACACCTCCACACTCCGATTACAGACCTTCCCTCACCTCCACACTTCGAGTACAGACCTTCTACACTTCCACACTCCGAGAACAGACCTTCGACAACTCCACACTCCGAGTACATACCTTCCACACCTCCACACTCCCTGAGTACAGACCTTTCGCACCTCCACACTCCCTGAGTACAGACCTTCCGCACCTCCACACTCCGAGTACAGACCTTCCACACCTCCACACTCTGAGTACAGACCTTCCCACACCTCCACACTCCCTGAGTACAGACCTTCCGCACCTCCACACTCCGAGTACAGACCTTCCACACCTCCACACTCTGAGTACAGACCTTCCCACACCTCCACAGTCCCTGAGTACAGACCTTCCGCACCTCCACACTCCAAATACAGACCTTCCCACACCTCCACACTCCCTGAGTACAGACCTTCCACACCTTCACACTCCCTGAGTACAGACCTTCCACACCTCCACACTCCCTGAGTACAGACCTTCCACACCTCCACACTTTGAGTACAGACCTTCCCACACCTCCACACTCCGAGTACAGACCTTCCACACCTCCACACTCCCTGAGAATAGATCTTCCACATCTCCACATTACCTGAGAACAGACCTTGCTCACCTCCGCACTCCAAGTACAAACCTTGCACACCTCCGCAGTCCAAGTACAGACCTTCCACACCTCCTCACTCCGAGTACAGACGTTCCCACACCTCCACACTCCGAGTACAGACCTTCCCACACCTCCACATCCCTGAGTACAGACCTTCTGCACCTCCACACTCCGAGTACAGACCTTCCACACCTCCACACATCCCTGAGTACAGACATTCCGCACCTCCACACTCCGAGTACAGACCTTCCCACATGTCCACATCCCTGAGTACACACCTTCCGCACCACCACACTCCAAATACAGACCTCCCACACCTCCACACTCCGAGTACAGATCTTCCGCACCTCCACACTCCGACTACAGACCTTCCCACACCTCCACACTCCAGGTACAGACCTTCCACACCTCCACACTCCGAGTACAGACCTTCCCACACCTAAACACTCCGAGTACAGACCTTCCTCACCTCGACACTCCGAGTACAGACCTTCCACACCTCCACAGTCCGAATACAGACCTTCCACACCTCCACACTCTCTGAGTACAGACCTTCCACACCTCTGCACTCCAAGTACAAACCTTGCACACCTCCACAGTCCGAGTACAGACCTTCCACACCTCCACACTCCTGAGTACAGACCTTCCCACACCTCCACACTCCCTGAGTACAGAGTTTCCACACCTCCACACTCCGAGTACAGAACTTACCACACCTCCACAGTCCGAGTACAGACCTTCCCATACCTCCACACTCCGAGTACAGACATTCCCACACCTCCACACCCCCTGAGTACAGACCTTCCACACATCCACACTGCCTGAGTACAGACGTTCCACACGTCCACACACTGAGTACAGACCTTCCACACCTCCACACTCCCTGAGTACATACCTTCCACACCTCCACACTCCGAGTACAAACCTTCCACACCTCCACACTCCCTGAGTACAGACCCTCCCACATCTCCACACTCCCTGAGTACAGACATTCCCACACCTCTACACTCCGAGTACAGACCCGTCCACACCTCCACACTCCGAGTACAGACCTTCCACACCTCCACACTCCCTGAGTACAGACCTTCCACACCTCCAAAGTATCTGAGAACAGACCTTACTCACCTCCACACTCCGAGTACAGACCTTCCACACCTCCACAGTCCGAGTATAGACCTTCCCACACCTCCACACTCCCTGAGTACAGACCTTTCGCACCTCCACACTCCGAGTACAGACCTTCCACACGTCCACACTCTGAGTACAGACCTTCCCACACCTCCACACTCCCTGAGTACATATCTTCCACACCTCCACACTCCGAGTACAAACCTTCCATACCTCCACACTCCCTGAGTACATACCTTCCACACCTCCACACTCCCTGAGTACATACCTTCCACACCTCCACACTCCGAGTACAAACCTTCCACACCTCCACACTCCCTGAGTACAAACCTTCCCACATCTCCACACTCCCTGACTACAGACATTCCCACACCTCCACACTCCGAGTACAGACCTTCCCACACCTCCACACTCCGAGTACAGACCTTCCACACCTCCACACTCCCTGAGTACAGACCTTCCACACCTCCACAGTATCTGAGAACAGACCTTACTCACCTCCACACTCCGAGTACAGACATTCATACACCTCCACACTCCCTGAGTACAGACCTTCCGCACCTCCACATTCCGAGTACAGACCTTCCACACCTCCACACTCCAAATACAGACCTTCCCACACCTCCACACTCCCTGAGTACAGACCTTCCACACCTTCACACTCCCTGAGTACAGACCTTCCACACCTCCACACTCCCTGAGTACAGACCTTCCACACCTCCACACTCTGAGTACAGACCTTCCCACACCTCCACACTCCGAGTACAGACCTTCCACACCTCCACACTCCCTGAGTATAGATCTTCCACATCTCCACATTACCTGAGAACAGACCTTGTTCACCTCCGCACTCCAAGTACAAACCTTGCACACCTCCGCAGTCCAAGTACAGACCTTCCACACCTCCTCACTCCGAGTACAGACGTTCCCACACCTCCACACTCCGAGTACAGACCTTTCCACACCTCCACATCCCTGAGTACAGACCTTCCCACACCTCCACATCTCTGAGTACACACCTTCCGCACCTCCACACTCCAAATACAGACCTCCCACACCTCCACACTCCGAGTACAGACCTTCCACATCTCCACACTCCGACTACAGACCTTCCCACACCTCCACACTCCGATTACAGACCTTACCTCACTTCCACACTTCGAGTACAGACCTTCTACACCTCCACAGTCCGAGTATAGACCTTCCCACACCTCCACACTCCCTGAGTACAGACCTTCCCACACCTCCACAGTCCCTGAGTACAGACCTTCCGCACCTCCACACTCCAAATACAGAGCTTCCCACACCTCCACACTCCCTGAGTACAGACCTTCCACACCTTCACACTCCCTGAGTACAGACCTTCCACACCTCCACACTCCCTGAGTACAGACCTTCCACACCTCCACACTTTGAGTACAGACCTTCCCACACCTCCACACTCCGAGTACAGACCTTCCACACCTCCACACTCCCTGAGAATAGATCTTCCACATCTCCACATTACCTGAGAACAGACCTTGCTCACCTCCGCACTCCAAGTACAAACCTTGCACACCTCCGCAGTCCAAGTACAGACCTTCCACACCTCCACATCCCTGAGTACAGACCTTCTGCACCTCCACACTCCGAGTACAGACCTTCCACACCTCCACACTCCCTGAGTACAGACATTCCGCACCTCCACACTCCGAGTACAGACCTTCCCACACCTCCACATCCCTGAGTACAGACCTTCTGCACCTCCACACTCCGAGTACAGACCTTCCACACCTCCACACTCCCTGAGTACAGACATTCCGCACCTCCACACTCCGAGTACAGACCTTCCCACATGTCCACATCCCTGAGTACACACCTTCCGCACCTCCACACTCCAAATACAGACCTCCCACACCTCCACACTCCCAGTACAGATCTTCCGCACCTCCACACTCCGACTACAGACCTTCCCACACCTCCACACTCCAGGTACAGACCTTCCACACCTCCACACTCCGAGTACAGACCTTCCCACACCTAAACACTCCGAGTACAGACCTTCCTCACCTCGACACTCCGAGTACAGACCTTCCACACCTCCACAGTCCGAATACAGACCTTCCACACCTCCACACTCTCTGAGTACAGACCTTCCACACCTCCACACTCCGAGTACAGAACTTACCACACCTCCACAGTCCGAGTACAGACCTTCCCATACCTCCACACTCCGAGTACAGACATTCCCACACCTCCACACCCCCTGAGTACAGACCTTCCACACATCCACACTGCCTGAGTACAGACGTTCCACACGTCCACACACTGAGTACAGACCTTCCCACACCTCCACAGTCACTGAGTACAGACCTTCCGCACCTCCAGACTCCAAATACAGACCTTCCCACACCTCCACACTCCCTGAGTACTGACCTTCCACAACTCCACACTCCCTGAGTACAGACCTTCCACACCTCCACACTCTGAGTACAGACCTTCTACACTTCCACACTCCGAGAACAGACCTTCGACAACTCCACACTCCGAGTACATACCTTCCACACCTCCACACTCCCTGAGTACAGACCTTTCGCACCTCCACACTCCCTGAGTACAGACCTTCCGCACCTCCACACTCCGAGTACAGACCTTCCACACCTCCACACTCTGAGTACAGACCTTCGCACACCTCCACACTCCCTGAGTACAGACCTTCCGCACCTCCACACTCCGAGTACAGACCTTCCACACGTCCACACTCTGAGTACAGACCTTCCCACACCTCCACAGTCCCTGAGTACAGACCTTCCGCACCTCCACACTCCAAATACAGACCTTCCCACACCTCCACACTCCCTGAGTACAGACCTTCCACACCTTCACACTCCCTGAGTACAGACCTTCCACACCTCCACACTCCCTGAGTACAGACCTTCCACACCTCCACACTTTGAGTACAGACCTTCCCACACCTCCACACTCCGAGTACAGACCTTCCACACCTCCACACTCCCTGAGAATAGATCTTCCACATCTCCACATTACCTGAGAACAGACCTTGCTCACCTCCGCACTCCAAGTACAAACCTTGCACACCTCCGCAGTCCAAGTACAGACCTTCCACACCTCCTCACTCCGAGTACAGACGTTCCCACACCTCCACATCCCTGAGTACAGACCTTCTGCACCTCCACACTCCGAGTACACACCTTCCACAGCTCCACACTCGCTGAGTACAGACCTTCCGCACCTCCACACTCCGAGTACAGACCTTCGCACACCTCCACATCCCTGAGTACACACCTTCCGCACCTCCACACTCCGAGTACAGATCTTCCGCACCTCCACACTCCTGAGTACAGACCTTCACACACCTCCACACTCCGAGTACATTTCTTCCGCACCTCGACACTCCGAGTACAGACCTTCCACACCTCCACAGTCCAAATACAGACCTTCCACACCTCCACACTCCCTGAGTACAGACCTTCCACACCTCCACACTCCCTGAGTACAGACCTTCAACACATCTACACCCCGAGTAGACCTTCCACACCTCCACACTCCTGAGTACAGACCTTCCCACACCTCCACACTCGCTGAGTACAGACCTTCCAAACCTCCACACTCCGAGTACAGAACTTACCACACCACCACAGTCCGAGTACAGACCTTCCCATACCTCCACACTCCGAGTACAGACATTCCCACACCTCCACCCTCTGAGTACAGACCTTCCCACACATCCACACTGCCTGCGTACAGACCTTCCACACCTCCACACAGAGTACAGACCTTCCCACACCTCCACACTCCGATTACAGACCTTACCTCACCTCCACACTTCGAGTACAGACCTTCTACAACTCCACAGTCCGAGTATAGACCTTCCCACACCTCCACACTCCCTGAGTACAGACCTTCCCACACCTCCACAGTCCCTGAGTACAGACCTTCCGCACCTCCACACTTCAAATACAGACCTTCCCACACCTCCACACTCCCTGAGTACAGACCTTCCACACCTTCACACTCCCTGAGTACAGACCTTCCACACCTCCATACTCCCTGAGTACAGACCTTCCACACCTCCACACTTTGAGTACAGACCTTCCCACACCTCCACACTCCGAGTACAGACCTTCCACACCTTCACACTCCCTGAGAATAGATCTTCCACATCTCCACATTACCTGAGAACAGACCTTGCTCACCTCCGCACTCCAAGTACAAACCTTGCACACCTCCGCAGTCCAAGTACAGACCTTCCACACCTCCTCACTCCGAGTACAGACGTTCCCACACCTCCACACTCCGAGTACAGACCTTCCCACACCTCCACATCCCTGAGTACAGACCTTCTGCACCTCCACACTCCGAGTACAGACCTTCCACACCTCCACACTCCCTGAGTACAGACATTCCGCACCTCCACACTCCGAGTACAGACCTTCCCACATGTTCACATCCCTGAGTACACACCTTCCGCACCTCCACACTCCAAATACAGACCTCCCACACCTCCACACTCCGAGTACAGATCTTCCGCACCTCCACACTCCGACTACAGACCTTCCCACACCTCCACACTCCAGGTACAGACCTTCCACACCTCCACACTCCGAGTACAGACCTTCCCACACCTAAACACTCCGAGTACAGACCTTCCTCACCTCGACACTCCGAGTACAGACCTTCCACACCTCCACAGTCCGAATACAGACCTTCCACACCTCCACACTCTCTGAGTACAGACCTTCCACACCTCCACACTCCGAGTACAGAACTTACCACACCTCCACAGTCCGAGTACAGACCTTCCCATACCTCCACACTCCGAGTACAGACATTCCCACACCTCCACACCCCCTGAGTACAGACCTTCCACACATCCACACTGCCTGAGTACAGACGTTCCACACGTCCACACACTGAGTACAGACCTTCCCACACCTCCACAGTCACTGAGTACAGACCTTCCGCACCTCCAGACTCCAAATACAGACCTTCCCACACCTCCACACTCCCTGAGTACTGACCTTCCACACCTCCACACTCCCTGAGTACAGACCTTCCACACCTCCACACTCTGAGTACAGACCTTCCCACACCTCCACACTCCGAGTACAGACCTTCCACACCTCCACACTCCCTGAGTATAGATCTTCCACATCTGCACATTACCTGAGAACAGACCTTGCTCACCTCCGCACTCCAAGTACAAACCTTGCACACCTCCGCAGTCCAAGTACAGACCTTCCACACCTCCTCACTCCGAGTACAGACCTTCCCACACCTCCACATCCCTGAGTACAGAATTTCTGCACCTCCACACTCCGAGTACAGACCTTCCACAGCTCCACACTCGCTGAGTACAGACCTTCCGCACCTCCACACTCCGAGTACAGACCTTCCACACGTCCACAGTCTGAGTACAGACCTTCCACACCTCCACAGTCCCTGAGTACAGACCTTCCGCACCTCCACACTCCAAATACAGACCTTCCCACACCTCCACACTCCCTGAGTACAGACCTTCCACACCTTCACACTCCCTGAGTACAGACCTTCCACACCTCCACACTCCCTGAGTACAGATCTTCCACACCTCCACAGTAGCTTAGAACAGACCTTCCTCACCTTCGCAATCCAAATACAAACCTTGCACTCCAAGTACAAACAAAGCACACCTCCACAGTCCGAGTACAGACCTTCCACACCTCCTCACTCCGAGTACAGACCTTCCCACACATCCACACTCCCTGAGTACAGACCTTCCGCACCTCCACACTCCCTGAGTACAGACCTTCCACACCTTCACACTCCCTGAGTACAGACCTTCCACACCTCCACACTCTGAGTACAGACCTTCCCACACCTCCACACTCCCTGAGTACAGACCTTCCGCACCTCCACACTCCGAGTTCAGACCTTCCACACGTCCACACTCTGAGTACAGACCTTCCCACACCTCCACAGTCCCTGAGTACAGACCTTCCGCACCTCCACACTCCAAATACAGACCTTCCCACACCTCCACACTCCCTGAGTACAGACCTTCCACACCTTCACACTCCCTGAGTACAGACCTTCCACACCTCCACACTCCCTGAGTACAGACCTTCCACACCTCCACACTTTGAGTACAGACCTTCCCACACCTCCACACTCCGAGTACAGACCTTCCACACCTCCACACTCCCCTGAGTACAGACCTTCTGCACCTCCACACTCCGAGTACAGACCTTCCACACCTCCACACTCCCTGAGTACAGACATTCCGCACCTCCACACTCCGAGTACAGACCTTCCCACATGTCCACATCCCTGAGTACACACCTTCCGCACCTCCACACTCCAAATACAGACCTTCCCACACCTCCACACTCCGAGTACAGACCTTCCACACCTCCACACTCCGAGTACAGACCTTCCCACACATAACACTCCGAGTACAGACCTTCCTCACCTCGACACTCCGAGTACAGACCTTCCACACCTCCACAGTCCGAATACAGACCTTCCACACCTCCACACTCTCTGAGTACAGACCTTCCACACCTCCGCACTCCAAGTACAAACCTTGCACACCTCCACAGTCCGAGTACAGACCTTCCACACCTCCACACTCCTGAGTACAGACCTTCCCACACCTCCACACTCCCTGAGTACAGAGTTTCCACACCTCCACACTCCGAGTACAGAACTTACCACACCTCCACAGTCCGAGTACAGACCTTCCCATACCTCCACACTCCGAGTACAGACATTCCCACACCTCCACACCCCCTGAGTACAGACCTTCCACACATCCACACTGCCTGAGTACAGACGTTCCACACGTCCACACACTGAGTACAGACCTTCCCACACCTCCACAGTCACTGAGTACAGACCTTCCGCACCGCCAGACTCCAAATACAGACCTTCCCACACCTCCACACTCCCTGAGTACTGACCTTCCACACCTCCACACTCCCTGAGTACAGACCTTCCACACCTCCACACTCTGAGTACAGACCTTCCCACACCTCCACTCTCCGAGTACAGACCTTCCACACCTCCACACTCCCTGAGTATAGATCTTCCACATCTGCACATTACCTGAGAACAGACCTTGCTCACCTCCGCACTCCAAGTACAAACCTTGCACACCTCCGCAGTCCAAGTACAGACCTTCCACACCTCCTCACTCCGAGTACAGACCTTCCCACACCTCCACATCCCTGAGTACAGACCTTCTGCACCTCCACACTCCGAGTACAGACCTTCCACAGCTCCACACTCGCTGAGTACAGACCTTCCGCACCTCCACACTCCGAGTACAGACCTTCCCACACCTCCACAGCCCTGAGTACACACCTTCCGCAACTCCACACTCCAAATACAGACCTCCCACACCTCCACACTCCGATTACAGACCTTCCCTCACCTCCACACTTCGAGTACAGACCTTCTACACTTCCACACTCCGAGAACAGACCTTCGACAACTCCACACTCCGAGTACATACCTTCCACACCTCCACACTCCCTGAGTACAGACCTTTCGCACCTCCACACTCCCTGAGTACAGACCTTCCGCACCTCCACACTCCGAGTACAGACCTTCCACACCTCCACACTCTGAGTACAGACCTTCCCACACCTCCACACTCCCTGAGTACAGACCTTCCGCACCTCCACACTCCGAGTACAGACCTTCCACACCTCCACACTCTGAGTACAGACCTTCCCACACCTCCACAGTCCCTGAGTACAGACCTTCCGCACCTCCACACTCCAAATACAGACCTTCCCACACCTCCACAACTCCCTGAGTACAGACCTTCCACACCTTCACACTCCCTGAGTACAGACCTTCCACACCTCCACACTCCCTGAGTACAGACCTTCCACACCTCCACACTTTGAGTACAGACCTTCCCACACCTCCACACTCCGAGTACAGACCTTCCACACCTCCACACTCCCTGAGAATAGATCTTCCACATCTCCACATTACCTGAGAACAGACCTTGCTCACCTCCGCACTCCAAGTACAAACCTTGCACACCTCCGCAGTCCAAGTACAGACCTTCCACACCTCCTCACTCCGAGTACAGACGTTCCCACACCTCCACACTCCGAGTACAGACCTTCCCACACCTCCACATCCCTGAGTACAGACCTTCTGCACCTCCACACTCCGAGTACAGACCTTCCACACCTCCACACATCCCTGAGTACAGACATTCCGCACCTCCACACTCCGAGTACAGACCTTCCCACATGTCCACATCCCTGAGTACACACCTTCCGCACCACCACACTCCAAATACAGACCTCCCACACCTCCACACTCCGAGTACAGATCTTCCGCACCTCCACACTCCGACTACAGACCTTCCCACACCTCCACACTCCAGGTACAGACCTTCCACACCTCCACACTCCGAGTACAGACCTTCCCACACCTAAACACTCCGAGTACAGACCTTCCTCACCTCGACACTCCGAGTACAGACCTTCCACACCTCCACAGTCCGAATACAGACCTTCCACACCTCCACACTCTCTGAGTACAGACCTTCCACACCTCTGCACTCCAAGTACAAACCTTGCACACCTGCACAGTCCGAGTACAGACCTTCCACACCTCCACACTCCTGAGTACAGACCTTCCCACACCTCCACACTCCCTGAGTACAGAGTTTCCACACCCTCCACACTCGAGTACAGAACTTACCACACCTCCACAGTCCGAGTACAGACCTTCCCATACCTCCACACTCCGAGTACAGACATTCCCACACCTCCACACCCCCTGAGTACAGACCTTCCACACATCCACACTGCCTGAGTACAGACGTTCCACACGTCCACACACTGAGTACAGACCTTCCACACCTCCACACTCCCTGAGTACATACCTTCCACACCTCCACACTCCGAGTACAAACCTTCCACACCTCCACACTCCCTGAGTACAGACCCTCCCACATCTCCACACTCCCTGAGTACAGACATTCCCACACCTCTACACTCCGAGTACAGACCTTCCCACACCTCCACACTCCGAGTACAGACCTTCCACACCTCCACACTCCCTGAGTACAGACCTTCCACACCTCCAAAGTATCTGAGAACAGACCTTACTCACCTCCACACTCCGAGTACAGACCTTCCACACCTCCACAGTCCGAGTATAGACCTTCCCACACCTCCACACTCCCTGAGTACAGACCTTTCGCACCTCCACACTCCGAGTACAGACCTTCCACACGTCCACACTCTGAGTACAGACCTTCCCACACCTCCACACTCCCTGAGTACATATCTTCCACACCTCCACACTCCGAGTACAAACCTTCCATACCTCCACACTCCCTGAGTACATACCTTCCACACCTCCACACTCCCTGAGTACATACCTTCCACACCTCCACACTCCGAGTACAAACCTTCCACACCTCCACACTCCCTGAGTACAAACCTTCCCACATCTCCACACTCCCTGAGTACAGACATTCCCACACCTCCACACTCCGAGTACAGACCTTCCCACACCTCCACACTCCGAGTACAGACCTTCCACACCTCCACACTCCCTGAGTACAGACCTTCCACACCTCCACAGTATCTGAGAACAGACCTTACTCACCTCCACACTCCGAGTACAGACATTCATACACCTCCACACTCCCTGAGTACAGACCTTCCGCACCTCCACATTCCGAGTACAGACCTTCCACACCTCCACACTCCAAATACAGACCTTCCCACACCTCCACACTCCCTGAGTACAGACCTTCCACACCTTCACACTCCCTGAGTACAGACCTTCCACACCTCCACACTCCCTGAGTACAGACCTTCCACACCTCCACACTCTGAGTACAGACCTTCCCACACCTCCACACTCCGAGTACAGACCTTCCACACCTCCACACTCCCTGAGTATAGATCTTCCACATCTCCACATTACCTGAGAACAGACCTTGTTCACCTCCGCACTCCAAGTACAAACCTTGCACACCTCCGCAGTCCAAGTACAGACCTTCCACACCTCCTCACTCCGAGTACAGACGTTCCCACACCTCCACACTCCGAGTACAGACCTTTCCACACCTCCACATCCCTGAGTACAGACCTTCCCACACCTCCACATCTCTGAGTACACACCTTCCGCACCTCCACACTCCAAATACAGACCTCCCACACCTCCACACTCCGAGTACAGACCTTCCACATCTCCACACTCCGACTACAGACCTTCCCACACCTCCACACTCCGATTACAGACCTTACCTCACCTCCACACTTCGAGTACAGACCTTCTACACCTCCACAGTCCGAGTATAGACCTTCCCACACCTCCACACTCCCTGAGTACAGACCTTCCCACACCTCCACAGTCCCTGAGTACAGACCTTCCGCACCTCCACACTCCAAATACAGAGCTTCCCACACCTCCACACTCCCTGAGTACAGACCTTCCACACCTTCACACTCCCTGAGTACAGACCTTCCACACCTCCACACTCCCTGAGTACAGACCTTCCACACCTCCACACTTTGAGTACAGACCTTCCCACACCTCCACACTCCGAGTACAGACCTTCCACACCTCCACACTCCCTGAGAATAGATCTTCCACATCTCCACATTACCTGAGAACAGACCTTGCTCACCTCCGCACTCCAAGTACAAACCTTGCACACCTCCGCAGTCCAAGTACAGACCTTCCACACCTCCTCACTCCGAGTACAGACGTTCCCACACCTCCACACTCCGAGTACAGACCTTCCCACACCTCCACATCCCTGAGTACAGACCTTCTGCACCTCCACACTCCGAGTACAGACCTTCCACACCTCCACACTCCCTGAGTACAGACATTCCGCACCTCCACACTCCGAGTACAGACCTTCCCACATGTCCACATCCCTGAGTACACACCTTCCGCACCTCCACACTCCAAATACAGACCTCCCACACCTCCACACTCCAAGTACAGATCTTCCGCACCTCCACACTCCGACTACAGACCTTCCCACACCTCCACACTCCAGGTACAGACCTTCCACACCTCCACACTCCGAGTACAGACCTTCCCACACCTAAACACTCCGAGTACAGACCTTCCTCACCTCGACACTCCGAGTACAGACCTTCCACACCTCCACAGTCCGAATACAGACCTTCCACACCTCCACACTCTCTGAGTACAGACCTTCCACACCTCCACACTCCGAGTACAGAACTTACCACACCTCCACAGTCCGAGTACAGACCTTCCCATACCTCCACACTCCGAGTACAGACATTCCCACACCTCCACACCCCCTGAGTACAGACCTTCCACACATCCACACTGCCTGAGTACAGACGTTCCACACGTCCACACACTGAGTACAGACCTTCCCACACCTCCACAGTCACTGAGTACAGACCTTCCGCACCTCCAGACTCCAAATACAGACCTTCCCACACCTCCACACTCCCTGAGTACTGACCTTCCACAACTCCACACTCCCTGAGTACAGACCTTCCACACCTCCACACTCTGAGTACAGACCTTCCCACACCTCCACACTCCGAGTACAGACCTTCCACACCTCCACACTCCCTGAGTATAGATCTTCCACATCTGCACATTACCTGAGAACAGACCTTGCTCACCTCCGCACTCCAAGTACAAACCTTGCACACCTCCGCAGTCCAAGTACAGACCTTCCACACCTCCTCACTCCGAGTACAGACCTTCCACAGCTCCACACTCGCTGAGTACAGACCTTCCGCACCTCCACACTCCGAGTACAGACCTTCCACACGTCCACACTCTGAGTACAGACCTTCCCACACCTCCACAGTCCTTGAGTACAGACCTTCCGCACCTCCACACTCCAAATACAGACCTTCCCACACCTCCACACTCCCTGAGTACAGACCTTCCACACCTTCACACTCCCTGAGTACAGACCTTCCACACCTCCACACTCCCTGAGTACAGATCTTCCACACCTCCACAGTAGCTTAGAACAGACCTTCCTCACCTTCGCAATCCAAGTACAAACCTTGCACTCCAAGTACAAACAAAGCACACCTCCACAGTCCGAGTACAGACCTTCCACACCTCCTCACTCCGAGTACAGACCTTCCCACACATCCACACTCCCTGAGTACAGACCTTCCGCACCTCCACACTCCCTGAGTACAGACCTTCCACACCTTCACACTCCCTGAGTACAGACCTTCCCACACCTCCACATCCCTGAGTACAGACCTTCTGCACCTCCACACTCCGAGTACAGACCTTCCACAGCTCCACACTCGCTGAGTACAGACCTTCCGCACCTCCACACTCCGAGTACAGACCTTCCCACACCTCCACAGCCCTGAGTACACACCTTCCGCAACTCCACACTCCAAATACAGACCTCCCACACCTCCACACTCCGATTACAGACCTTCCCTCACCTCCACACTTCGAGTACAGACCTTCTACACTTCCACACTCCGAGAACAGACCTTCGACAACTCCACACTCCGAGTACATACCTTCCACACCTCCACACTCCCTGAGTACAGACCTTTCGCACCTCCACACTCCCTGAGTACAGACCTTCCGCACCTCCACACTCCGAGTACAGACCTTCCACACCTCCACACTCTGAGTACAGACCTTCGACAACTCCACACTCCGAGTACATACCTTCCACACCTCCACACTCCCTGAGTACAGACCTTTCGCACCTCCACACTCCCTGAGTACAGACCTTCCGCACCTCCACACTCCGAGTACAGACCTTCCACACCTCCACACTCTGAGTACAGACCTTCCCACACCTCCACACTCCCTGAGTACAGACCTTCCGCACCTCCACACTCCGAGTACAGACCTTCCACACCTCCACACTCTGAGTACAGACCTTCCCACACCTCCACAGTCCCTGAGTACAGACCTTCCGCACCTCCACACTCCAAATACAGACCTTCCACACCTCCACACTCCCTGAGTACAGACCTTCCACACCTTCACACTCCCTGAGTACAGACCTTCCACACCTCCACACTCCCTGAGTACAGACCTTCCACACCTCCACACTTTGAGTACAGACCTTCCCACACCTCCACACTCCGAGTACAGACCTTCCACACCTCCACACTCCCTGAGAATAGATCTTCCACATCTCCACATTACCTGAGAACAGACCTTGCTCACCTCCGCACTCCAAGTACAAACCTTGCACACCTCCGCAGTCCAAGTACAGACCTTCCACACCTCCTCACTCCGAGTACAGACGTTCCCACACCTCCACACTCCGAGTACAGACCTTCCCACACCTCCACATCCCTGAGTACAGACCTTCTGCACCTCCACACTCCGAGTACAGACCTTCCACACCTCCACACATCCCTGAGTACAGACATTCCGCACCTCCACACTCCGAGTACAGACCTTCCCACATGTCCACATCCCTGAGTACACACCTTCCGCACCACCACACTCCAAATACAGACCTCCCACACCTCCACACTCCGAGTACAGATCTTCCGCACCTCCACACTCCGACTACAGACCTTCCCACACCTCCACACTCCAGGTACAGACCTTCCACACCTCCACACTCCGAGTACAGACCTTCCCACACCTAAACACTCCGAGTACAGACCTTCCTCACCTCGACACTCCGAGTACAGACCTTCCACACCTCCACAGTCCGAATACAGACCTTCCACACCTCCACACTCTCTGAGTACAGACCTTCCACACCTCCGCACTCCAAGTACAAACCTTGCACACCTCCACACTCCGAGTACAGACCTTCCACACCTCCACACTCCCTGAGAATAGATCTTCCACATCTCCACATTACCTGAGAACAGACCTTGCTCACCTCCGCACTCCAAGTACAAACCTTGCACACCTCCGCAGTCCAAGTACAGACCTTCCACACCTCCTCACTCCGAGTACAGACGTTCCCACACCTCCACACTCCGAGTACAGACCTTCCCACACCTCCACATCCCTGAGTACAGACCTTCTGCACCTCCACACTCCGAGTACAGACCTTCCACACCTCCACACTCCCTGAGTACAGACATTCCGCACCTCCACACTCCGAGTACAGACCTTCCCACATGTCCACATCCCTGAGTACACACCTTCCGCACCTCCACACTCCAAATACAGACCTCCCACACCTCCACACTCCAAGTACAGATCTTCCGCACCTCCACACTCCGACTACAGACCTTCCCACACCTCCACACTCCAGGTACAGACCTTCCACACCTCCACACTCCGAGTACAGACCTTCCCACACCTAAACACTCCGAGTACAGACCTTCCTCACCTCGACACTCCGAGTACAGACCTTCCACACCTCCACAGTCCGAATACAGACCTTCCACACCTCCACACTCTCTGAGTACAGACCTTCCACACCTCCACACTCCGAGTACAGAACTTACCACACCTCCACAGTCCGAGTACAGACCTTCCCATACCTCCACACTCCGAGTACAGACATTCCCACACCTCCACACCCCCTGAGTACAGACCTTCCACACATCCACACTGCCTGAGTACAGACGTTCCACACGTCCACACACTGAGTACAGACCTTCCCACACCTCCACAGTCACTGAGTACAGACCTTCCGCACCTCCAGACTCCAAATACAGACCTTCCCACACCTCCACACTCCCTGAGTACTGACCTTCCACAACTCCACACTCCCTGAGTACAGACCTTCCACACCTCCACACTCTGAGTACAGACCTTCCCACACCTCCACACTCCGAGTACAGACCTTCCACACCTCCACACTCCCTGAGTATAGATCTTCCACATCTGCACATTACCTGAGAACAGACCTTGCTCACCTCCGCACTCCAAGTACAAACCTTGCACACCTCCGCAGTCCAAGTACAGACCTTCCACACCTCCTCACTCCGAGTACAGACCTTCCACAGCTCCACACTCGCTGAGTACAGACCTTCCGCACCTCCACACTCCGAGTACAGACCTTCCACACGTCCACACTCTGAGTACAGACCTTCCCACACCTCCACAGTCCTTGAGTACAGACCTTCCGCACCTCCACACTCCAAATACAGACCTTCCCACACCTCCACACTCCCTGAGTACAGACCTTCCACACCTTCACACTCCCTGAGTACAGACCTTCCACACCTCCACACTCCCTGAGTACAGATCTTCCACACCTCCACAGTAGCTTAGAACAGACCTTCCTCACCTTCGCAATCCAAGTACAAACCTTGCACTCCAAGTACAAACAAAGCACACCTCCACAGTCCGAGTACAGACCTTCCACACCTCCTCACTCCGAGTACAGACCTTCCCACACATCCACACTCCCTGAGTACAGACCTTCCGCACCTCCACACTCCCTGAGTACAGACCTTCCACACCTTCACACTCCCTGAGTACAGACCTTCCCACACCTCCACATCCCTGAGTACAGACCTTCTGCACCTCCACACTCCGAGTACAGACCTTCCACAGCTCCACACTCGCTGAGTACAGACCTTCCGCACCTCCACACTCCGAGTACAGACCTTCCCACACCTCCACAGCCCTGAGTACACACCTTCCGCAACTCCACACTCCAAATACAGACCTCCCACACCTCCACACTCCGATTACAGACCTTCCCTCACCTCCACACTTCGAGTACAGACCTTCTACACTTCCACACTCCGAGAACAGACCTTCGACAACTCCACACTCCGAGTACATACCTTCCACACCTCCACACTCCCTGAGTACAGACCTTTCGCACCTCCACACTCCCTGAGTACAGACCTTCCGCACCTCCACACTCCGAGTACAGACCTTCCACACCTCCACACTCTGAGTACAGACCTTCGACAACTCCACACTCCGAGTACATACCTTCCACACCTCCACACTCCCTGAGTACAGACCTTTCGCACCTCCACACTCCCTGAGTACAGACCTTCCGCACCTCCACACTCCGAGTACAGACCTTCCACACCTCCACACTCTGAGTACAGACCTTCCCACACCTCCACACTCCCTGAGTACAGACCTTCCGCACCTCCACACTCCGAGTACAGACCTTCCACACCTCCACACTCTGAGTACAGACCTTCCCACACCTCCACAGTCCCTGAGTACAGACCTTCCGCACCTCCACACTCCAAATACAGACCTTCCCACACCTCCACACTCCTGAGTACAGACCTTCCACACCTTCACACTCCCTGAGTACAGACCTTCCACACCTCCACACTCCCTGAGTACAGACCTTCCACACCTCCACACTTTGAGTACAGACCTTCCCACACCTCCACACTCCGAGTACAGACCTTCCACACCTCCACACTCCCTGAGAATAGATCTTCCACATCTCCACATTACCTGAGAACAGACCTTGCTCACCTCCGCACTCCAAGTACAAACCTTGCACACCTCCGCAGTCCAAGTACAGACCTTCCACACCTCCTCACTCCGAGTACAGACGTTCCCACACCTCCACACTCCGAGTACAGACCTTCCCACACCTCCACATCCCTGAGTACAGACCTTCTGCACCTCCACACTCCGAGTACAGACCTTCCACACCTCCACACATCCCTGAGTACAGACATTCCGCACCTCCACACTCCGAGTACAGACCTTCCCACATGTCCACATCCCTGAGTACACACCTTCCGCACCACCACACTCCAAATACAGACCTCCCACACCTCCACACTCCGAGTACAGATCTTCCGCACCTCCACACTCCGACTACAGACCTTCCCACACCTCCACACTCCAGGTACAGACCTTCCACACCTCCACACTCCGAGTACAGACCTTCCCACACCTAAACACTCCGAGTACAGACCTTCCTCACCTCGACACTCCGAGTACAGACCTTCCACACCTCCACAGTCCGAATACAGACCTTCCACACCTCCACACTCTCTGAGTACAGACCTTCCACACCTCCGCACTCCAAGTACAAACCTTGCACACCTCCACAGTCCGAGTACAGACCTTCCACACCTCCACACTCCTGAGTACAGACCTTCCCACACCTCCACACTCCCTGAGTACAGAGTTTCCACACCTCCACACTCCGAGTACAGAACTTACCACACCTCCACAGTCCGAGTACAGACCTTCCCATACCTCCACACTCCGAGTACAGACATTCCCACACCTCCACACCCCCTGAGTACAGACCTTCCACACATCCACACTGCCTGAGTACAGACGTTCCACACGTCCACACACTGAGTACAGACCTTCCCACACCTCCACAGTCACTGAGTAGAGACCTTCCGCACCTCCAGACTCCAAATACAGACCTTCCCACACCTCCACATTCCCTGAGTACAGACCTTCCACACCTCCACAGTCCGAATACAGACCTTCCACACCTCCACACTCTCTGAGTACAGACCTTCCACACCTCCGCACTCCAAGTACAAACCTTGCACACCTCCACAGTCCGAGTACAGACCTTCCACACCTCCACACTCCCTGAGTATAGATCTTCCACATCTGCACATTACCTGAGAACAGACCTTGCTCACCTCCGCATCCAAGTACAAACCTTGCACACCTCCGCAGTCCAAGTACAGACCTTCCACACCTCCTCACTCCGAGTACAGACCTTCCCACACCTCCACATCCCTGAGTACAGACCTTCTGCACCTCCACACTCCGAGTACAGACCTTCCACAGCTCCACACTCCGAGTACAGACCTTCCACACGTCCACACTCTGAGTACAGACCTTCCCACACCTCCACAGTCCCTGAGTACAGACCTTCCGCACCTCCACACTCCAAATACAGACCTTCCCACACCTCCACACTCCCTGAGTACAGACCTTCCACACCTTCACACTCCCTGAGTACAGACCTTCCACACCTCCACACTCCCTGAGTACAGACCTTCCACACCTCCACACTTTGAGTACAGACCTTCCCACACCTCCACACTCCGAGTACAGACCTTCCACACCTGCACACTCCCTGAGTATAGATCTTCCACATCTCCACATTACCTGAGAACAGACCTTGCTCACCTCCGCACTCCAAGTACAAACCTTGCACACCTCCGCAGTCCAAGTACAGACCTTCCACACCTCCTCACTCCGAGTACAGACGTTCCCACACCTCCACACTCCGAGTACAGACCTTCCCACACCTCCACATCCCTGAGTACAGACCTTCTGCACCTCCACACTCCGAGTACAGACCTTCCACACCTCCACACTCCCTGAGTACAGACATTCCGCACCTCCACACTCCGAGTACAGACCTTCCCACATGTCCACATCCCTGAGTACACACCTTCCGCACCTCCACACTCCAAATACAGACCTCCCACACCTCCACACTCCGAGTACAGATCTTCCGCACCTCCACACTCCGACTACAGACCTTCCCACACCTCCACACTCCAGGTACAGACCTTCCACACCTCCACACTCCGAGTACAGACCTTCCCACACCTAAACACTCCGAGTACAGACCTTCCTCACCTCGACACTCCGAGTACAGACCTTCCACACCTCCACAGTCCGAATACAGACCTTCCACACCTCCACACTCTCTGAGTACAGACCTTCCACACCTCCGCACTCCAAGTACAAACCTTGCACACCTCCACAGTCCGAGTACAGACCTTCCACACCTCCACACTCCTGAGTACAGACCTTCCCACACCTCCACACTCCCTGAGTACAGAGTTTCCACACCTCCACCCTCCGAGTACAGAACTTACCACACCTCCACAGTCCGAGTACAGACCTTCCCATACCTCCACACTCCGAGTACAGACATTCCCACACCTCCACACCCCCTGAGTACAGACCTTCCACACATCCACACTGCCTGAGTACAGACGTTCCACACGTCCACACACTGAGTACAGACCTTCCCACACCTCCACAGTCCCTGAGTACAGACCTTCCGCACCTCCAGACTCCAAATACAGACCTTCCCACACCTCCACATTCCCTGAGTACAGACCTTCCACACCTCCACACTCCCTGAGTACAGACCTTCCGCACCTCCACACTCCGAGTACAGACCTTCCCACACCTCCACATCCCTGAGTACACACCTTCCGCAACTCCACACTCCAAATACAAACCTCCCACACCTCCACACTCCGAGTACAGACCTTCCACATCTCCACACTCCGACTACAGACCTTCCCACACCTCCACATTCCGATTACAGACCTTCCCTCACCTCCACACTTCGAGTACAGACCTTCAACACTTCCACACTCCGAGTACAGACCTTCGACAACTCCACACACCGAGTACATACCTTCCACACCTCCACACTCCCTGAGTACAGACCTTTCGCACCTCCACACTCCCTGAGTACAGACCTTCCGCACCTCACACTCCGAGTACAGACCTTCCACACGTCCACACTCTGAGTACAGACCTTCCCACACCTCCACAGTCCCTGAGTACACACCTTCCGCACCTCCACACTCCAAATACAGACCTTCCCACACCTCCACACTCCCTGAGTACAGACCTTCCACACCTCCACACTCCCTGAGTACAGACCTTCCACACCTCCACACTCTGAGTACAGACCTTCCCACACCTCCACACTCCGAGTACAGACCTTCCACACCTCCACACTCCCTGAGTA